>NC_056731.1:1128379817-1128509817 GCF_019279795.1 Protopterus annectens | reverse complement strand
GAATAACACAGTAACCTTGAAAGGTTACAACTGGTTCAACCAACTGGTAGATTCACTTGTGTTTCTTAAAGTGTGGTGTATACAGACAGCTACCTATCAAACCTGTTTTGCGTTCTGTACAAGCAAAACTATTAGGACTTTTAAAATGCTCATTAAGGAACGCATTAGTGGCATCAAAAAGTCCAAAACTGAAAATGCTTTGTTTCAGCATTCTCTGTAATGTATGAATTTTAGGAAAGGAGAGTAAAAGTATCCTAATATTCCAGTCTTTAAGGATGTGGACCCTTTTAGGGACCTGGACATTTGCATTCCAAAAACTGGGCATCGAAGTCTGAAACAGATGCATATTTGTAAGTCCAGCTTTACCAGGCATTAATTATTGCTGGTAACTATTCAAACATTCAGTATGTTATTGGATGATGAAACGGATGAAGTATATGATTTACAGCAAGTGTGTAAGCTACCATCTTTGCCTAAAATAATAATGATTATGACGATGGCAACATTATATGCATACATATTAATAATGTTGCATTAAGCTAACATTTGTAATTTGATTTTTCCTGAGGAAGCTAGAGGTACACAACTAAAAGTTATTGTGTTTTAATGAATAACTGCCCTGTAGAAGATTTGTGAGCTACTATTTGTTGACATCATTCCTTGACCACATTTATTCAGTCTTTTTCTTGTAGCTCATATCAAGTGCATGTCAGCATTTACATACCTACATACAAAATATTTCTAGCATGGGCAATTAGTCTGCCAATGTACCAAAATGGTTAAGTGTCCAAGCTCTTAAAAATAACTAAACTAGCGCTTGCTTTAATATAATTTTGTAGTGTACTCCAGGCATCAGACACTTTGAGAACCAATTAGTACACCTCTCATTCCTTTATAATCTCCTAGAGAGGTTGTCTGGCATTTCTCTGCTACCCTTTGACTACTTCTGGGAAGGCTTGGGTTGTGTCTAAAATGCCCTGTATATACCTAAATAAGGTCCCATCCTTAAACATCTGTAAACAGACGCATCTAATCAGTCTCACATTGTGTAGGTGGTGCACTGCTTTGAAGGTCACACCTATAGTAGTCTTGGTCACATCCTTACATTTCTGAGCTTTTTTTAAATCAAGTTAAAACCCGAATCTAAACAAATATGAAATGTCTTGTGAACAATAAATTCCATTTTAAAATACAAACGCCAATGATGCCGAGTTATTTACCAATAAATAAATGTGTTAAAAGTCTTTACATTAGCACAGTAATATAGCTTAATGCAACAGATTTTCATATTTTGGAAATACTGTCTGTCTAGGTAGCACTAGCAGCAGCACTTTGGTTCTGCCACACTTGCACTTTCACACAGTACCAAGCAGTTCTATCTAGGTTCTTGTTTTTGGGATGTTTACTGCATCTCTGACTGTACTACTTACAGTGTAGTCATCCATGACAGTTTTCTTCTGCATCATTAAAGGCTTCAGCTGATAACCACTTATATTTTTGTCATTTAAGAATTATGCTACTGTATCTAAATATTACTGTATTTTTGCTGTTTTAGAATTGTTGTACAACATCCAAATATGACTAGGTAGACTTGTATACTAAACTTTAACCATTGGGTTATTCTGTCAGATCTAGATATGAATATGTACAGTGTTGCATTTTAATCTTCCAGTGCTTACTTTGCTTTTGTACTTTTTGTCATTGTTTGGTGTTTGTTTGTTTGTTCTCCTGGGCTGAGCCACTAAATGGTCCTTATGAATCAGAGCTGTATCCTTGTTTCCAAATTTTAACAAAATGAATAAATAAATGCATTAGTTTGCAAGTGCTTCAGATTTGGTATTTTAGTTTTCATAATGCTAAACACTTAGCAACATCTGTAGTACAGTGCATTATACACTGAGAGTGTAGTTTTTCTGTTTGACATTTCACACTATACCCATCTAACGTGTAGCTTACTCAGTTGAGAAATATTAAATTTGAAAATAGTCATACAGACAGTGGTTCCTTGTGTTTTTTGTGCTTTTAGTTCCTACTGCTGAACTCCACTTTTGCTCTAAAATGCCCATCATACCTCTTACGCCTCACACCGACTATCTCCTTTAAAACCTGAGCCAGTAATCAAACTCTGGTTGTCTGGGTCATAGTCAGGGGTTTATCCCTCTGTGCTGTACAGCCAGGCTGCAATGTATCCAAGACAAATAATTTTAGTGTAATTTTGTTCCTCACTTCACGCTTTCACATGTTGCCTGTTATTGATTTGGTAAGTCAGCTGATTAAAGAAGACTGTTTATAATGGAATCACAGTACAATAAGGAGCTATGGATGTCTGCTGGAAATGTATGAAAAAGCTCTTTGTGTAAATGAGTTAACCAGAGGACTAATGTGAGGTAGCACACACATCTCTGAGTGGCGGCTATTGTGATTCTGTAAGATACCTATGGGGGAGTGGTTAGGAAGGATGGGAGTGGAACTCTTTTCGTTCAGCAGAATGGCCTGCTGCCTTCTACCTGACTCTCTTGTCTCCCAAAGGAAATTAATTGCCTGATGAGGCTTTATGGATAGGAAATGAGGAATGTCTGACATCACCCCAAGGAGGAGTGAATGGACAGTGACGATACACAGTAAGCAGGAGTCATTTTATGAATCCAAGGGGGGTGGGGTTGATGAACTTCTGATTTGCTCTATGATTTGTGGAGGTGCTCATACTAAATTTCATAAATAATCTTCAGTTAAAGTCAACATTGTAACAGAAGTCTGTTCTAGATCCAGGGCGTGGAATGTGCTCTTGTCTGGAGCAGGCTTAATTTGGTATAGAAGGTGGCATACCTGACAAATATCCTGGTATTTATGTTGTAGTTCATTCAGCAGCAGTTAATGTTTTCATTTCATCTGCTTGTCTGGCACTAAATACCATTCTACACAACTATGTTCCCAGTCGGTCATTGCAATCCAGACCAAAAACTTCTGTCTGTCCACAAAGCTATCAAATCTGCTGGGCATTGTCTGTACTTGTACCATGCTGCTAAGGCCTCAACTCCTTACCTGTATCCATCAGGTCAGTAACCTCCTTCCCATCCTTCAAAACCATTCTGAAGGACTTCCTAGCCAAAATATGGCACTGTTCTTGCTCAACGCCGGGATAAACTATATCCCTAAATGTGACCAAGTACCTATTCCTTCCTTATACCTCCTTACTCTTTTATTATTCTTCTTCTTCTTCTCACTTCCTTACATCTCTTAGTTTCTTTCCCCTGGCTTTCTCTCTAACTATACCATAAGCCTGCTTTTATCTCGCTTCATATTGTAATTTCTATTTATAATATACTAACTTACCTTTAATTTCTCTATAAACTGGCTAAAATTTCTCTAACTATTACCTTGTATCTATTCTTAACCAATGTTTTCATATTCTGTCTAAACTGGTGTAATTATTTAAACTGTAGATGTTTCTGTATTATTTTTGATGGTTGTAATATTATTATTCTTAAAATGTTTTGTAATACTTTGGAGCTTTTCTCTCCAGGCCTCCACTGAAAATGGGCTCCTACCCAGTTGGACTTTCCTGGTAATCAATTGTCAACAAATAAATGATCAAAAGATTCTGAATCTAGTGAAATTGCGTTTCCCTCACTTTATCTATGTATGTACTTTTAATGCAGGATAGGTCCATCTTGCACTTTTTAATTATGGCACCTATGTGCTCACCATAGTCTTGCTGTGTTTTCAGGTAGTGCTAAATACCTTTTCATAAAATGGTTTGAATTGTCTAGGTGATTTCTTGATTAAACAGGCAATATAGGTAGGTACTAGGCTATTGGCCCAAGGGCCTATGTAAGCCTAGCCAACAAGGTTCCCTGGCTTACTCCACCCAAGAAAGTTATTTTCCTGTGCCACTGTCGAGCAGAGACACAGAAGTGATCCCCGGGGTGTATTTCCTATTTCCCATCCACTCATCAAGATTTTTCTTGAAGAGTGCTAATGAAGAGCTTTGCTTGACATAGATGGGTAGCCTGTTCCAGAGTATGGGAAGTCTCTGGGACAGGAATCTATCCCTCCAGCATGCCCTGTTTATTGTGGTGACCAGGTTTAAGTCCCTAGAGCGTGTAGCTCGGAGGGATTTGGATTTCTTTAGGTGTAGCATGTCCAACAGCTTTGAGTTTGACATAGCTTTATATGTTAGGCAGAGATCACCTCTGAGTAGGCGATATGCTACGGAGTAAAGCTGGAGTTTTTTGAGGTGGTCAGTGTAGGGCATTTGTTTGAGGCCAGTAATCCTCTTTGTGAGGTGCTTCTGTGGCCTTTCCAGCTGCTGCAGATAACTTGTGAGGTACATTCCAAAAGGGGCATTGTACTCTATAATGGGTCTAATGAGTGTCTAGTAGTGGGGAACAATGACCTCTTTTTCCTGGATGTAGGGTTGCCACCTTTTCAAATGGCCAAAGTGGGACATTTTTTGTACAAACATCAGATTTTACAGGCCGACACATACCCACAGTCAGTACAAAGGACATAACTTAACTTTTTGCCTAAATATAAGCTTATTCCTGTAGCATTTTAGTTGCTTATTCTATTTCTTATAATATTTAGGTATTTTAGATACAGAATAACTGTTTTATGCAACTATTACATAAAATACAGGAAATAATTTTGTCCTAAAATCTCAGGACATTTGCCATTTTTACAAATTTTTTGTCAGGACACAACTGCCCAAAGAGGGACTGTCCCTCGCAAAGTGGGACAGGTGGTAACCCTACCTGAATGAGAACCCTTTTATGATGAGGTGTACCATGTAGAAGGACTTCCTGACTACTGTGGCGATGTGACTATCAAAAGAGAGACTACTGTCCACCTGGGTCCCAAGGTCTCTTATCACACATTCGGTGTTAAGTAGATTGCTGCCTATGTGGTAGTTCATGGGTACAGAGTTTTTGCCAAAGGGTATGACACTGCACTTTACGGCATTAAGCTTGAGGCCATTGCTCTGACACCAGGCTTCTGTCTCAGCGAGGCCCTTCTGTAGGATGTCCACATCATTTGGGGACTTTACTATGGCTTCTAATTTGCAGTCATCTGTGAACTTCATTAGCCAGAGGCCTTCCGTGTTGGCCTGTACTTCAGATAAGTAGATGCCAAACAGGAGAGGTCCCAGGGCAGAACCCTGTGGTACTCCCACTTGTCAGTGCTTTGAGGTCAGATTTGGAGTCTGCAACTTTTACAGTGTGGGTTCTGTCAGTGAGCCAGTTGGCAACCCATCTTGTGACGTAGGGATTTATACCAAGTTTAGTGAGTTTAGCTATAATTCCAGAATGGGGGATGGTGTCGAAATCCTTGGCGAGCTCAAAATAGGCTGTGTGAACCACCTTACCCGCATCTACGGCTTTGGTGACTGCCTCAAAGAAGTCGATCAGGTTCAGGAGGCATGATCTGCCTTTCACAAACTCGAACTGGGTGGCATCCAGAGTTTGGAGGTTACCAATGTCTTTGTTTGAGTTCCATGATGATAGGTTCCTTGGCCTTGCAGACCAGGCTCGTCAGGCTAATAGGTCGATAGTTCCCAGGATCAGTGGTGGCTCCCCCTTTGTGGAGTGGGTTAACTGTTGCTGTGTGCCATTCAGTGGGAACAGCCTGATGCAAGGCTGTTATTGAACATGGTGCTTAATTTGGAGCCAGTTCATTCTGAAGTTCATGTAAAACGCAGCCTGGGATGTTGTCCCAATATGATTAGACTTCAACTGTATCATTTATCTTGAAAGGAAATATTAACACCTTAATACATTTTTAATCACAATACAAAACGCACAGATGTTATGTGATCCTATCTCGCCTACATTCTGACTGATGGGTTCGGAGCCGATCCCTCTCGACTCGGCACGCTTATGCTATAGAGCGAGGCCTCTAATTGGCTGAGCTATCTTTATCCCAGGATGCACCACCACTAATCCCCTGATCTCGTTTGCCGCTTACAGAGCTTGGATGTGGTCTCAACAATTGGCTGGGCTAAGTACTATTTATTAGGCTTTTTCCTGTCAGTATTTGCTTCATTTAAACCCAAAAGCTGTTTTAACGGCTATTCTTTGTATACGAGTGTTTTTGTGAATTTTAGTTGAGGTTTTCGTGTTATTTCCTGTCAGAGAAGGTTCCCGTTTAAGTTAGAGGGGCCTTCCCCTGTGGTTTCTACTACCTTAGTGGTTGTGTGTGGGTCAAGTACCCGTTTAAGTTAGAGGGTTTTGACCCTCTTTTCTCTTTGAACAGTCTTGTTTAAAAAAAAAAAAAAAAAAAAAAAAAAGGTCTTTAGTTTAAATATTTAACACTAATCTAGTGGTATATATTTTTCTTGTGTGTCAAACCTTTTGGTTTTTCTAGTTGTGGTAACTGTATTTCAGCCTGATTATGTCTAAAGAACATAAACCCTCCGGGTTTAAAAAATGCACGAGGTGTGGCTTCAAAATGTCCATAACGGACGACCACTCCTCGTGCGTCTATTGCCTAGGTGCTAAACATCTGCAAGAGTCGTGCAGTGTATGCCATGCGTTCTCTTCTAGAGTCCTCCAGGAGAGGAAAACAAATTAATCCTCAAAGGATTAATCAAGCCTTCCTTCGAGGAGGCTTTATCTTCCTCCGCCTCCTTCTAGAAAGAGAAGCGCCGGTTCACCAGTCAGTCGGAACCGACCGCTAAGAAAACTAAGCAGACTTCTCCATCGGCTCCACGGACTTGGAGCCGAGGTCGAACGGTCTGCCTCGATGCCTCCAGCCTCACCCTCTGGTTTCGGAGCCAAGGTCTGGGGCATCGAGGCGGATCACCCTCATCGGCTCCACTGATATTGGAGCCGATAAGGGTTATCGGCTCAGACTCTTCCCCTCGGAGCGAAGTCCTTATTGGCACCGAGGGAAATTTCCTGAAACCTTCCTCGGAGCCGATAATTGTCGAGTCATTTCGAGCCGGTCCCCGAGCCCTTCGGAGCCGATGGAGAAATCGGTTCGGCCCGATCGGTATCCTCGAGATCATCCAAGATGTCTGATTCGACATCGACAGGGTGCTCCTTCGACTCTTCCAGTCTCCGGTGTTCCAAAGATGGTTTCGCCCAGCCCATTTGGCTTGGAGCCGATGGTCCACTCCCTACTGTGTTTCCTCCTCCAACAGCTTCGCACCGTTGAGCCGGTGCTGGTGGAACCAGTGGAGGTGTTAGGGTCGGGCCCGACCTTGCTCCAACTCCGCTCTTGGGTCGGAGTTCAGTGCACAGACTTCTTCCTTCGCCCTGGGGAGGCTTCGATTGATGCTTTCGGTCCCAAGTCTCCCTCTTGGTGCGTCGGCGGCAGGAGTTCCGTCCACTGTCGTGGCCACGGAGGGGGACCCTCCCAGGATTCTGGTGGTCCCGCCTTCAGGGCTATGAGGAGTGCTTTAGCCAAATCCTCCTTGGCTACCTCCACAGTTTCCCCAGCTCCTTCCCTACATTTGGAGACTGGGTCGTTGGCAGTCCCCCGGTCCTTAGACAGCGGAGCCCCTGGGCCTCAGGTTACCCCCGCTGGGGTTTCTCCCTCTCCTGGAGGTCCTTCTGAAGCCTCTTCGGAAGAACCTCCCAGGAAGAGAACGTGCAAGAGGAAGCACGCTGACTCCTGATGAGTCTCTGACATCTGACACTGATCTCGATGATGCAGAAGGGTCCCCAAGTCGTCCTCGGATGATGTCTCCTTTGCAGACATCCTGAAGCCCTAAAACAACGAGGCGGCTGGCAGTCCAAACCTCCCTCTGCTGATGAGTCGGTGTTCCTGAAGGCCTTCGGCTCAGCCCTCCGCCTCCTGGGTGTCTCCGCCCTTACGAGCTCTTGGATTTGATCTGTCAAGGGCGGGAACACCCAGACTCTGTGGAACGGTGCCCGCCATCCGAACAAATTTCTCGCGCCCGGATAGAGAGTTCCTTACTAAAGGTGTGGCCGTAGATGCTATGGTGGTGGCATCTGCTACCCAGCAAGATGTAGCAGAGGCTTCACGTCCGTCCATCCTCCTAATAAGGAGTCTAGGAGCATGGATCGGCACGAAAGCGCACCTTAGTTCAGCTGCCTTTACACTGAGGTCCTTGAACTACCTGACGACTTTACAAGATTTCAGAGGGATCTGATTAAGGAGCTATCCGATACCCTCTTGGGTAACCTGCCTGAGGAGCTGGCCCAGACGGTTGGCTCTCAGCTGGCTACAATGTCGCCCATTTCAACTTGTCCATGAGGCTCATTTCAGATGCGGCCGAAGGGGCGAGTAGAGGCGGTACAGGAATTGCTCTACAGAGACCAGCCTGGCTCCGCCTGTGTCATTTCATGGAGGCCTTTAAGTCTTCATTTGCCGATGCCCCTTTGATGGGTCCTCCTGTTTGGACCCAAGGTAAAAGACACACTTACCCGCTGTGAACAGGAAGGTAAGACTCTGACTGCCGTCAGGGGCATGATTTTCCACCCTTCGCCTTATCCCAACGCTAAAAGAGGAGGGAAAATGTGGTTCCGTAGATCTCAGAAGCCTTACCCTCTCAGCAGGAAGGTTCCCTCCAGAGGCAGAGGAGGGGAAATTATCCGAAGACGCCTGGCCCCAGAGGCGGCAGAGGCCCTCGCAACACTGGAGACCGCGAGTCCTTTCGTGGCTCTTCAGCTTTTCATAGTCCCTGAGGGATTACCCGGCTGTGCTGCTCCAGAGCCAGTCGGGGGTCGTTTCTCGAAGCACCTGAAGGCCTGGGAAGGATCACCAGGACCGATGGGTGCTTCAGATTATCGCCGGAGGTTACTCCATCCCATTCTCTCATCCCCCCCTCAGTCCAAAAAAATCCCGGACCCGCCACCCAGTCAACGGGATACCGCAGCCTCAGAAATTTCAAAGCTGCTGCAAAAAGGAGTCATCCAACCGGTCCCGCAGACCAGATTGGATTAGGGACTTACTCAAGATTCTTTTGGTGCCAAAAGACCGGGGACCTGAGGCCCATTTTGGACCTAAGCATCCTGAACCGTTCAGTCAGAAAGTCCAAGTTCCGAATGGTCACTCTACAAACCATTCTCCCATTGTTGGAGAAGGGTGTTTGGATGTGCTCCATAGATCTCAAGGACGTATTATCATATCAGGATACATCAAACGTCCAGGAGACATCTGCGCTTCAGCCTAGGAGGCAGTCATTTTCAGTTCCGTGCACAGCCCTTTGGTCTCACCACAGCCCCCAGGGTGTTCACCAAATGCTTGGCAGTAGTGACTGCTCACCTGAGAAGTCTAGGATTCCAGGTGTTTCCGTACCTAGACGACTGGCTCCTAACTGCCACCTCCAAGCATCTACTTCTCATGAGCCTACAAGCCACTATATCACTGGGCAATTCCCTTGGAATCACCTTCAATTGGCCAAAGTCTGTGTTGTGGCCATCTCAAAGAATAAGATTCATAGGGGTAGAGATAGACTCAAACCAGATGTGGGTCTATCTACCTACAGACAGAATTCAAACCATTCAGAATCAAGTTCGAGCCTTACTCCCCAGGTCCAAAGCCCCAGCCAGAATGGTCCTGCAGCTGTTGGGATCCATGTCTGCCACGGTTCTTCTAGTTCCCTTGGCAAGGTTGCACATGAGAATCCTCCAGTGGCTTCTTTCAACTCAGTGGTCCTTTCAGGAACTCCCTCTCAATCACCTCATATGGATCACGGAATCTTGCAAACGGGACCTTTGCTGGTGGCTAGTGCCCTCCAATTTGGATCAGGGACGACCCTTTGTTCTTCCTCCTCCAGCGGCCACTTTGACCACGGACGCCTCCCAGATTGGGGCATTCCCTGGGCAGGTCAGTCCAAGGAAAATGGCACCCGGAAGAGACTCCTCTTCATATCAACATCCTAGAAATGAGGGCAGTACTCCTGTCCCTTCAAGCCCTTCACGATTATCTCCTCAAGGCGTAATTGCTGTTCACTCAGACAACATGTCAGTTGTCTGGTACCTGAACAAACAGGGAGGGACCAGATCCTATCCTCTTTGCAGAGAAGCCATGAGAGTTTGGGAATGGGCAGTCTCGACCAAACGCTTCCTAGTGGCTACTCACATACCGGCAAGTCCAATGTCATAGCCGACAGATTGAGCAGAACCATCCTCTCTCCTCACGAATGGTCTCTGAATATGACAGTTGCAAGGCAGATTTTCAGCGAATGGGGAGTTCCGTGTTGCGACCTCTTCGACTCCTCTGAATGCTAAGTGCAAAGAATTTTCTCCCTAACCCCAGCTCCGGGAAGAGCCCCATGGACGATTAGTCCATCCTTGGCCCACCGGCCTGCTTTATGCCTTCCTCCAGTTCCTCTCCTCCCCAGGGTGATTCAAAAGGCATCTCTCTTAGGAGCAAGATGATCTTAATTGCTCCTTACTGGCCTCGCCAAGTGTGGTTCCCCTATCTTCGAAACATGCTCTGAAGGTCCATGGTTCCTGGACCAGGTCCCAGACCTACTGATTCATCAGTCGGGACTATTCCACCAGTCCCTACACACCTTAAAATTGACGACCTGGCTCCTCCTCTTCCGACGATAGTCAGGAGTCATACACTGGATCCAGATGTTGTGCACATATTATCTTCAGCCCACAAGTCTGCTACAAAGAAACTGTATTCTAGCAAATGGAAAAGGTTTGCTATTTGGGCTCAACTCCGGGGCCTGGACCCCATTTCTACTTCCGTGGCAGAAGTACTAAAATTTCTGACCTCTCTTTTCAATCAAGGCTCTTCAGTTTCTACCATCAAAGTACAATTGGCAGCAATTTCTAATTTTCATGAATCCATAGACCCACCTTTAATGAGCAACAGATTGTGTAAGACCTTCTTGAAAGGAGCTGCTTTATTAAGACCTCTGATTTTCTCATCCTGCACCTCCATGGGATCTCGATATAGTGTTGCGTGCCTTGACTTCTTTCCCCTTTGAACCGGCAGCTACCTGTGATCTAAAGTTTCTATCATGGAAGACAGCCTTTCTAGTGGTGATTACTTCAGCCAGAAGGGTTTCAGAGCTTCAAGCTTTGTCAGTGAAACCCCCGTACTTGGTTTTTCATACAGACAGAGTATCCCTCAGACCAAATCCTTCTTTTGTTCCTAAAGTTTGTTCTACTTTATGCTTACAACAATCGTTAGAGCTTCCAGTTTTTTTCCCGAAATACTCTAACAAAGCGGAGTTCATATTCCACACACTAGATGTCCACAGACAGTTATGTTTTTATTTAGATAGGACCAAACAAACAAGGAAAACAGATCAGTTGTTTGTATCCTTTGCAGAAAACAAATTGGGCAACGCTGTCACAAAGGTCACTATTGCCAAATGGATCAGGGACTGTATTACTCAAGCTTATATTTATTCTAACAAAGAGCTTACCACCTCTGTCAAGGCTCATTCTACAAGGGCTATGGCTACTTCGGTAGCATTTCATTCTAAGCTTGCTATTGGTGACATTTGTGCTGCGGCTACATGGTCTTCCCACACCTTCATTTCCCACTACAAATTAGATGTGGCATCTAGGAGAAGCTTCATTTGGTTCCATAGTGCTCAGGAGTGTTTTCCAATGAGCCAGGTGCTAGGGACGCTGTCCCATCAGTCAGAATGTAGGCGAGATAGGATCACATAACATCTTTTAGTTATGTACTCACCATAACTTCAGATGTTTGGGATCCATCTCGCCTACATTCCTAATAACCCACCCTCCTTCCCCCTTCCTTGGAGATCAGAGGATATCAGAAGGTCCGAATCCTGTTGTTTCATCTTGAAACATCTAACAATGTTATAAAAAACAAGTTGTGTATGTGTGCATGAATGCGGACAAACAAGATCTGGGGGATTAGTGGTGGTGCATCCTGGGATAAAGATAGCTCAGCCAATTAGAGGCCTCGCTCTATAGCATAAGCGTGCCGAGTTGGAGCCGAGGGATCGGCTCCGAACCCATCAGTCAGAATGTAGGCGAGATGGATCCCAAACATCTGAAGTTATGGTGAGTACATAACTAAAAGTTCTAGATCATTGCTTTGAAAATGGAAAATGTGGTTTAGAGTGATTATGTTCCTGGTGGCATTGCAGGGTTCTGTTGTTACCTGTTGCTGTGCACTTCTTTTATGCTGATTCAGGTACTGTCTTATGATGCTTCAGAATTTTGGCTGTAGCCTGATTATTCCATATTTGAAACAGTACTAGTATTCATGTATAAAAGAGTGTTGGATTAAAAAAGTGGCTTCAATATGCTTTCTCTTTTCAGAATGGAAGACAAAGGTGAAGTGATATGCATCAAATTTTCTTTAGGAAATAAAATACTGGCAGTGCAGAGAACCTTAAAATCTGTGGTAAGAAATTATCATCATAACTTCATTCTTTAATTTCCTTCCTGTTTTGTAGATTTTCATCTTTTAGCCCTCTGTGTTTAGGCTTTCTTATACAGCTTTTGTTTCATTACCATATTGTCATGTATTTATAGAATGTATACCATAAGATCCGTTTATGAAAGCTATTCACATTAATTTTAAAACTTTTGTTTTTCTCAGGAGTATGCATATTCTAATTTGAAGTACCTACAAAGAAATTATTTAATGTGTTTTTGTACTGGGTATCCCTATCCTGCTTGGTCGCCTTTGCTTCCTTCCACAAAATGCAGAGCTGAGTAGCAGAATCACAAGAGATGATATTCATATGAGAGTTTGTTTCTGCTTGGATTTATGTATGCGCATATGTATGTCTGTGTGTGGATTTATCTGATATGCATGTCAGAACTGTAGCTAAGTTATCTGGTGCCTGCTGCAGTTCCCAGAGCTGGCGCCTCATTCTTCTCTTAAATTGAGGTCCAAAAACAAAAAAAAATAAACAACTGTTCTACTGTCATTCCACTTCAAATGTAACAACTGGCTTGCTGCAGTTGAAATCCCACACACTAAGCTTCATCACTTCAGCTCCTGATAGCAAATATTTTTTTTATTGCTGGTGCTGCACTGTCACACACCAGTTGCAGCTACCAATTGCTCAATCTGACACCTTGCACCCAGAGCAGCTGCCCCTTTTGTCCAGTCCTAGCTAAAATTCTGATATATAGATATATAAATGTGTCTATACATATGTAGTAGATGTTAAGTAGTGATAAAAGTGCCTTTGTACTTTTATAAGAATAATATTTGTGTGAAAATACTATTTTCTATGTAATATAGTAGTGAATGAGTATTTGCACACAGTGAAATTGACATTAAGGTAAAGCACACAACAGTAGACAATGGTTGGAAAACACTGCTATTATGAGGTTAAAAGAGAGGGCTGTAGTCCAGTAAGAGGGAATTGTAACCTAGAGATGTTTGCTATTGTAGATGGATAAGCTTATCAAAAGTAAAGACTCTTAGAAGACTTACAAGATGGCTGCACACTAACCGTTTAATTTCAGCTGTCCCAGTATGAAAAAGGAAACTGATTGATAAGGGCTAGTAATTCTGCCTGTTTTAATAAAATTCATTTGCTTGCTAGTGAATATGCTGCCTGGATGCCAGAAAAGAAGAAACTTGTAGAGCCTGAAGGAAAATAAACTAGAAGAGGTGAAGAGAAAACCTTGACTGGTGAGAATCCTGCAACTGTTCAGCAAAAAGCAGTTCAAGCTACAGATTTGTTACAAGTGATGTCTTTCAGTAATTTAGACGAAAAATAAGTAAAATGTGATTAGACCTGATGAAAATAAATGAAACATTGGAGGAGTTAGAGGACAGAACATGCACAGAAAACCTGAGATTTTCTAATGTACCAGAGAAACTGGAAGGAAGAGAGTGTATTAATTTTATTGAAGCACAAAAAAGTAACTGGACTGGTATTCCACAACAGGATTTGTTAATTGAAAGGGCACATCATGTGTATGCTCCAAATCTGGCCATGAGAAAGCAGCCAAAATCTGTATTAGTAAAGATGCAATCATACCAGCAGAAAGAGTTGATTCTGACAAAACTGTGTCAGAAAGCCAAAGTATTAAAAATTGGGGACAGTACAGTATTTCTGGAAAATGATTATTCACTGTACATCAGACAGAAGAGAACTACATTTATCCCAGCAATCTGGGAATGTCGAGAGGCATCCGAGATTCAAGCTGCTGTATCCAACTGTCTTCAGAATATTTTTACTGGATTTTCTGATACAGAACAGGCTAAGTGGGAAATACAAAAGTTTGCCCAACAAGGGCCGAGCCATCAAACAGAAGAGGGCTCTGCTTCCCATTCGATGGTAAGGCTCATAGAGAGGCTTTGCTAGTGAAACTATTTCCACTGTTTCACAGGAAAATTATTTGAGAGTCAGAAACATCACAGACATTGTCTAGAAGAATCAGGAGTACATTACACTTGAACTTGGGGTTTGAGATGGAGATGAGCAAGAAGAAGGCCAGCCAGAAACACGGAAATTAGTGAATAAATGTGAAACTGTAAAACATCAATCACATCTGTGCATTATGGCTTTGCAAAAAAAAAGTTGCTTAGAAAGACTGGATTTTTGCTGACTTTGTTGGGGAACTGACAAGCGTATGCCCCACTTCATGCATTTAATGTTTGTAAGGACACTAAAAGGCAAAAAGAAGAAAGGGGGAGAAATAACTAATTAAAACAATTTTTGTTCTGAACAGTGTTTTATATAATGCATTTTGATATAAATTGCATGTTGTGTAGAAAATCATTTTCAGAGATTGCTGTATGTGATAAATATATTGAAGTAAACAGGTACTTTTGTCTTTTAGTTTTAAGAAATGTAGGCATTACACTGTAAAAAGAGAAGAAAGGCTGGACAAAAGCAACATTTGTGTGTGTGTGTGTGTGTGTGTGTCTGTGTGTATAATATATAGAATATATATATATATATAAAGTTAATAGGTTCTGAGAGTGTTCTAGACTGTGTGTGCGTATGTGCGTGTGTAAGGTGTCGTAAAATGTCACATGCATTTAAACCAAGATGACAAGAAACAGCTGTGTAAAGCATCAATCTGCCAAACATTAGTGGGGGCATATAAGAAACAACTGTGTAAAGCATCAATCTGCCAAACATTAGTGGGGGCATATAAGACAAAAGCTGGATATAGACATTTAAAAACATGTCCTATGTAATGGGTGTAAATAATATAATTTCTGGTCATATTGTGGAGCATGAATGGCCTCACAGTTAAACACAAAAAGTTAAGAATATTGCATTATATAAAGATAAGCAAAGTGCAAATGGCAGTATTACAGGAGAAACATTTGGAAAAAAGTGAGCACATGAATTTGATTAAGGATTTCAGGATGGCTACTCTGCAGAATATCTGGGGCAAAGGAAATCCAGAGTACTTTTACTAATTGCTAGAAGAGTTCCAATAGTGATAGAAGAGGGGGAAAAGATATTAATGGTAGCTTTGTGGTACGTAGGGGCTGCTTTTATGCCACTTGAACTTCTTTTATGGAGCCTAAGGAAAATTTGGGAGAAATCTGATTTCAGCTGTGAATATTACTTATAGGTGGGGACTGAAACTTGATTTGCAACAGTGAGGATATTTCTGGGAAACATAGATGGGAAAATATAGCATAACAAAAAAGGTAGATTTCTGAAGAAATTTCTGAAAATAAGTGGTATGGAAGAAGTGCACTCAGTTGTAGGAACTCTGAGAGAATTTACATATTTTTCTCCAAGGTACAATAACTGGGTTAGACTAGACAGAAATTGTATTTCACAGGAATATGTGCATTTAATTGAAAGCTTTAACACATCTACCCAATGAATATGTGCATTTAATTGAAAGCTTTAACACATCTACCCAATAACTAAAATAAAAGTGCATGGTAATAAAGTTAAAATGAGACACTGGCACTTCCCCACCTACCTGTTATAGAGAGAGGAATTTAAGGAATGGGTAGTGGAAATTGTTTGAGAGTTACTAGGGAAGGTGAAATTTCTTCAGGAGTTTTAGCTAGTGAGTGGGATACGCTGAAAGTGGAGTTTAAAATTAAGGTAGAAATAAAAGAAAATGAGAGATGGTTAAGAAGTAACATGAATTATTTAAAGGGGCTGAGTAAGGTTAAGTATTGCAGAAGAAGGGGAATCTCACAGAACAAGAAGAGGTGTAGGTGCAAAGTGCTAAAGAGAAAATAAGGGAGTATCTGGATAATATGAATGAGTTTAGAAAAATTGCTGATAAGCAACTATTGTTTGACTCCAGAGCAGAAAAACACGTAGCACAGCTTAGGCAACAAAAAATAGGGTTGTTGTCAAACTTAAGGAGCCTGTAACAAGAAAAACAACCAGAGATCCTGTAGAGTTATTAGAAATATTTCAGGAAAAGTATCCAGGAATTGATGGTGCTGCTGTGGAAGCTTGGAAGGTAGGATGGAAGAAAGTGATAAAGATATAGAAGATTCTGTGTGTTTTAAAATGATAGGAAGCACTGACATCTTCATATAGACCTATTTCAGTTTTAAACCATGATTATAAAGTGCTTTTGTCTTTATTAGCTAAAAGGATGGCAATGCCATTGCCAAAATTGATAAGTACCAGTGTATTTTTGTGGAGGGGAGACAAAACATTTGACAACATTAATAGAGCAATGATGATCCAGAGGGAAACAGAATGTAGGAAAATACCACTGCTGTTGGTGGGTCTTGATGTATCAGGTCTATGAATGATTTAGCACCAGGACTGCACTGCTGGAGAGAGGCGGCCCCCTTCCGTCCACAGTCTGACCCAGTGACTAGCGGTCCTCCTCGATGACCTTGTGGATGGCTATCACTGGCCAACCAGAGATTTGTAGCGCTGCGGTATCATTACGTTTAGGCAGGATTCTGACTTGGAGGTGTTCAGTCCTAATCCCACAGATGGTAGCTTAGTACCATTGACTCCTCAGCCAAGCACATACACCACCATATGTCTGAGCCTGCGGTTCCTCTCGTACTGAGCAGGATTACTGTCACAACATCACATCATCAGTAGGGTAAAACTAGCCTGTCTCATGATGGTCTAAACCCAGCTCACATCCCTATTAGTGAGTGAACAATCCAATGCTTGCTGAATTCTTCTTCACAATGATAGGAAGAGCTGACATCAAAGGATCAAAAAGCGATGTCACTATAAATGCTTGGCCTCCACAAGCCAGTTATCCCTGTGGTAACTTTTCTGACACCTGCTTAAAACCCAAAAAGCCAGAAGGATCATGAGGCCCCGCTTTCACGGTCTGTATTCACACTGAAAATCAAGTGAGCTTTTGCCCTTCTGCTCCATGGGAAGTTTCTGTCCTCCTTGAGCTTGCCTTAGGACATCTGCAGTACTCTTTGACAGATGTAGTGTCCCAGTCAAAATTCCCCACCTGACACTTTCCCCGGAGTGGGTCAGTGCTGAACATCCAGGCGCTTGGAGCCAGAAGTGAGAGCCTCGGTGGGGCTCGCCACCCTTTCTTACCGGCTAAGTGAAAAAAATAAAAGTAGTGATATTTCACTGTTGGCTGAGGCCTCCCACTTACTCCACACCTCTCGTGTCTCTTCAAAGTGCCAGACATCAAGTTCAACGGGGTCTTCTTACCCCACTGATTCTGCCAAGCCCATTCCCTCAGCTGTGATTTCGTTAGATAGCAGGTAGGGACAGTAGGAATCTCATGGATCCATTCATTTACATCACTAATTAGATGAGGAGACATTTAGCTACCTTAGAGTCATGGTTATTCCTGCCATTTACCCGTGCTTCATTGAATTTCTTAGCTTTGACATTCAGAGCACTGGGCAGAAAGCACATCATGTCAACACCTACGTCTGACCTTCGCAATGCTTTGTTTTAATTAAACAGCCAGATGTTGCAGGGCACTAGTTGGGATCGGTGCCCACCACATCTAGGACTATCCACAGGAAGGGCCCAGTGCATGCCCGGAGGGGAGGCATGGTGAGGGGGTGATGTCTCATCCTGCCACAGTGTGCGCCTAGCCCTGCTTCATGCAGAGACCAACTGACCAAGCCCTTAGAGACGATCCTTATCCCAAAGTTACGGATCTGGCTTGACGACTTCCCTTACCTACATTGTTCTAACATGCTGTTCACCTTTGAGACCTGCTGCGGGTATGGGTATTTCCCATCCCCCAGATTTTTAAGGACTGGCGTGAGCTTACTTGACACCACTGGAACCGTGACGCTTTCCAGAGTGTGGGCCTTTCTCTCTGGGCGAACCCTTTCTAGGGCACCCTGCTTTTACAAAGAAGAAAGAACTCTCCCAGAGCCCCTGCTGGCTTCTCTGGGATCATTTGTGTCACTGCACTGAATGCCGTGAGGTGCCCATCTCTGCCACTCCAGATTCGGGGATGTGATCCCGACTCCCTTTCCATCTGCTGAGGGCGATGGAGGCCATCACCCTTCTCTTCGGAACGGAGCTCGCCTATCTCTCAGGACTGACTGACACATGTTCAGCTGCTGTTCACATGGAACCCTTCTCCACTTCGGCCTCTCATTTGAATATTTGCTACTACCACCAAGATCTGCACCTGCAGCGGCTCCACCTGGCCCTTGCCTTGGGCTTCAGTGCCATCACAGCGGCCCTCCTACTCATTGCGAAATAGCCCCCTCGACTCCCAGTGCGTGCGACAGCCAGGTATAAGCTCAATGCTCCAGTGCCATCCATTTTCAGGCCTAGTTGATTCAGCAGAAAGCATTCTGCAGAGTAAGCTGGGATTTTGTGTAGGGCAATGGAAGCAATTGCATTTGTGTGAGGATTCTTGTTAAGTTGTGTCCGAACAGAGGAATCCAGGAAGGGTGTCCTCTTTTCCTCTTTGTTATTTGCGTTATATTTAGTGCCACTGGTAAAGAAAATAAGGGACTCTGAGAAATTCAGGGAAATAATTGTTATGGCAATCAAGAAAGTTTGGCCTTATTTGCAGACAATATTATGTTGTACCTGATAAAACCAGAAAAGGACATCTCAGTGTTGTTTTTTTGAGATTTAAAATTAATGAAGACAAAACAAAGGCTGTAGCTACAAACTATGTATCTACATATGAATTGGTTCAGCAATACCCATATTTATGGGGACACAATAAAATGAAGTGTTTAGGAGTATAGGTTAAAAGGATTCTATTATGGGAGCTAAGGATATATAGAAAACCACTAAACGAAGATGATAAAAAAAAAAAAATGAAAAACTGCAAACTCCTGTTCGTGGATATGGATTGCATGATACAAGCAGCGAAAATGTTTAGTCCCTTTAGTACTATATAGAGGTCAGGCATATGTTTATCAACCAGAGGAGAAGTTGTGGACAGTAATAAAAGAGTTGCAGGATTTTATCTGGGAGAGAGAGAGGGCAAGAATCAAGTGGGATAAGTCGATCCTTCCTATATAATGAAGTGATTTAGGGATTACCTGATTTGAAAAGATATTTTAGAGCTACATATAAGGCTCATATACTTTAACATAAGCTGTAGTTCAGAGTGGAAAGAGACAATGAAGCAAAGGGGGGGGGGTACTCAAGAAATAAGGTGAGAGTTGGATTTTGGATGCAGATCCTTACAGAGAATAACAGACACACAGAATGGTATACTCGTACAGTAGCAGAAAGTATTCTAAGAACTAAGCCGACATGAGAATGGAGAAAGGAGATTCTACCAATAAGGATGACTACAATTAGGGGTACAGAGAATAGACAAGAAGGGGCTGGAATTTACTGGAGAAAAACAGGCAAAGTAACCAAGGTATTGGGAGCAAATAACTAGAGTGGGAAAGTAGTAGAGTGGGAAGAGGTTGACAATATTTTGGACTGCAGGCTAGAGACCATCTTCCCTGCTGTGGATTGATATCAGAGTACAGGCAAAGAGAAAAGGTCTAGGGGAATCCTAGTTGAATCTAGAACAGAAGGTGCTGTTAAAAAAGGGATAATTAGTAGGGCTTATAAATATTGTATAATTACTATATGGATCAGTCATTAAGCATGTATATCCATGTATCACAAACAGCTATTCTATGTAGTCTTAATCTCAAGTTTGATTTAACATTGGTTCTTAACTTGTGTGTTATTTTTTGTTTTAATTCTTGGCTAATGAACATATTATTTTCTTTTCATTATATTACAGAGCTGAATTGAATCAATGACTTCACACTTTTTACTAAAGTATATTTTATTAGGCAGATATTCATCATATGTTCTTCATTCCATGTCAGCCTCCTTTGCAGACTCAATTTCCATTACAGATTCACATTCATCCTATTTTTAGTGAGGAGTTCTATTCTTGAGCACTAATAATTCAGTGTTTAATATCTGTAATCATCTTTTTCAGCTGTTTAACTGATGGTTTGCCTTTGGCTTTCCATTTGCTATGTATAGCTTTCTTGGCGATTTATCAATATTAAATGTAAGTAGCTCATTACACCAACCCAACAAAAACATCTCTCTGCTGTGCTTTAATTCTCTTCCAAGTATAAAACTTTGGAGGTTATTCAGTTCATTTTTGTATTGAAGCAACTCTGTACACTCCATCAGTATATGCTCCCAAGAACCTCTTCCTGAACTACCATGTCACCAACATGTGCCACTTGTGTTCAGGAATGTTTTTTCAAGTCTTATAAGGGTGTAGAAATATTTCTGCATTCATTGCTATGCAAGCATTCTGTATTTCCTTTATTTAGTTGCATACCTAGAATTAAGAAATTTCCATCCACTGATCATCTTAATATGTTTTATTATGCACTCTTTGTTATTTTTAACCTTCATACTCTGTCTTCTCAAATCCTAATGTTGGCTTATATAATCTTTTTACTTTTTCTGGTCTGTCATTGCTGTTTTGGTCTCAGTTATAAAATCTATTGTCTGTGGTTTAACAAATTTATCATACAACCTCTGCGTATCCTTTTTGAACTCTGTTAGACCTATGTACGGAAGTCGATCAGCATTCAATCACCCAAAATTTTGTCTAGTTTCATTTTATTTTATTATATCATCTGGTCATAAAGTGTCTTCTTTCTTGATATTTATATTTTTTCAGTGACTTTATTACTATATCCAG
Source organism: Protopterus annectens (assembly GCF_019279795.1). NCBI lineage: Eukaryota > Metazoa > Chordata > Ceratodontiformes > Protopteridae > Protopterus > Protopterus annectens. The sequence continues at coordinate 1,128,488,842 of NC_056731.1, read as the reverse complement.
GTTAATATACTGGTGTACTGCTATTTATTTCCAAGGTCTAACCTTGTTTAATGCATAGGTAATCTTAATTGTATGTAGGTAAGGCCGTACATAATGCTATTGTATTCCTTTCCTAGATTTGCCCAAATGCCCATGTGTAATCCTTTTGTTACCTTGTTAGACATTGCCTATTATATACTTCCCAGTGGGCATATATTATGTGTCATGAATTAATATATTAATTACAATTGCATGGCTTTATAGTAAGCTTCTAAATCTGGAAGTCCCAAACTACTCTGTTCTGTTGACAAGATTAGTTTTTCCCAGTGCACACTTTTTCTCTTTTGTTGTCCTTAAGAAGCTCCTTCATTTCCTTTTTCATTTTCTTCTATATCTGATCTCCCATGTCTCCTTTTCATTCATATAAGCTTAACCTACATAAAGAACCACTGGGACCAGAAGCATCTTAATCTATTTTATTGCTGATGTCTGTAAATAACACTTTTCATCCTCTTATCTTCTGAGTATTTTCTTCCAGCATTTCTTGAGCCAAATCCTCAAGTATATGATTTTTTTTAATCAACGCTTCAAGCTGCCACATTTTACAAGACATTTTCTATTAATAAAAACCTTGAAACAAAAAGCAAAAAAAAAAAAAAAAAAAAAAGAAGCAGAGACCCAGAACACATGTGCTTCTCCTTCCACTGATTGGTGTCTGTGTTTTTTTTAGTATATATTTATTCTCTGCCCCAGATGTGAAAACATTAACTTTTAGCCTTGTGGAAAAAAAAAAACATGTTTTTGGGTTTTATTGCCCTATTATCAGCTTGTCTCCATGGAAACATAAGAGACAAAAAATAAGAAGTTATGTACTCACCATAACGTTCCATCTGAGTAGGTGACTTCATTTGTCTGCAACCTTTGGGTCTTGGATCCGACTTCGGATCCGAGCCGGCAACTTATTTTACAGCTTATGGATCTGAGCTCTTAGCTCCTCCCCTCACCCATAATCCCCTGCCAACCCTGATTGACCTCAGATCAAGTTTGCCCTTATACCAAATCTCAGACCAAAAGTGTCCCAAAAGGGACCAAGAAAGGACATTCAAGAATAGACTTCTGAAGGCCAGGGGGAAGGAGGGAGGGGATGGTTGCAGACAAATGAAGTCACCTACTCAGATGGAACATTATGGTGAGTACATAACTTCTTAATCTGAAGTAGGGACTTCATTTGTCAGCAACCTTTGGGACAGAGTCCCCAGCTACCTGAATCTTGGGCGGCCATCATGGAAGGATGTTCCGGAGCACTGCGGAGCCAAAGGATGCTCTCCCTCAGTAGATAACGTCCAGCTTATAATGGTTGATAAAGGTATGAGATGAGGCCCAAATGGCTGCAGAGCAAATATCATCCAAAGATACTCTAGATCTAAAGGCAGCAGAAGTAGATATGGAGCGAGTAGAATGTGCCCGTACTCCCTGAGGTGCGGGCCTCCCCGAAGTTTCATAGGCCAGAAGAATACACTGTGAAATCCATCGTGATAAGGTGACCTTAGAAATAGCTTTACCCAGATTGAATTTGGCAAAGGAAATGAACAACTGATCGGATTGTCTGTGACCAGCAGTCCTATGGATGTAGAAGCGCAGTTGTCTGTGCACGTCTGAGGAATGCAGCTTGTATTCTCCTTTATTCTGGTACTTCGGGAAGAAAACTGGCAGGTTAATGGACTGATTGATATTGGTTTCTGAGACCACCTTAGGAAGAAAGGAGGGATTGGTCCTGAGGTACACTCTATCCTGATGAAAAATCAAGTAGGGAGGTTTCGCACAAAGGGCCTGAAGTTCGGAAACTCTTTTCACTGAAGTGATGGCGACAAGGAACGTCGTTTTCCAGGAAAGGTATTTAAGTTTGGCCGAGGCAGCTGGTCCAAAGGGAGGGGCAGTCAAGGCTTGAAGGACTAATGATAGATCCCAAGGGAGGACAGCTTCCTTGACAGGAGGCCTGAGCAGGAAAGTACCCTTGAGGAAGGTTTTACATAATTTCGCAGTCATCAAGGGACCTGTCTTGTGTCCCACATGGTAATGAGAAATGGCTGCCAATTGAACCTTGACCATAGAACAGCTAGCTCCCCATTGAAAAAGTCCGGTGAGGAAATCCAAGACGGACAGCAATGAAGCCATGAAAGGATCTATGTTATGTTGTTCCGCCCAGATGGAAAAACGCTTCCATTTACTGCGATAGACTTTTCTAGTGGAAGGTTTATGTGCTGCCACCAAGATGGCTTTAACTGGTGAAGAGATGCCGGGAGTACTGATTAAGAGTGGAACTGGAGCAGCCAAGCTGTCAGCTTCAGGTTGTCCAGATTCAGGGTCGGCAGACCTAAGGGATGGGATATTAGATCCGGAATGGGATCCAGAATCCAGGGAAGATTCACCAGATGAGACCACAGGTAAGGGAGCCAAGTTTGACGAGGCCAGAATGGGGCAGTGAGGATCATTCTGCTCCCCAACCGAGAGGCTTTCTGTATAAGTTTGAGCATCCGGGGTAGAGGAGGATAGGCATAAAGTAGACCGGGAGGCCAAGCATGCACTAGAGCGTCTCTCGGGGTTTCTCCGAATGGGGGAATCAGAGGGAAGAAGCTGGAGCATTTCATGTTTGAGGGAGTGGCAAAAAGATCGCAGCAGGGTTGCCCCCATTCGGCAAAAATCCGCTTCGCTACCTGGGAATTGAGAGACCACTCATAAGGGGAAAGAATAGTGCGGCTGAGCTTGTCCGCCAGAATGTTGGACCGTTCTGGAATGTGCATTGCGATAAGGAAGCGGTTGGTGGAGATCGCCCATTCCCACACCCTCATGGCCTCTCGACAGAGAGGGTAGGACCTGGTTCCCCCCTGTTTGTTGATGTACCAGACAACTGACATGTTGTCCTGTTTGTTGATGTACCAGACAACTGACATGTTGTCCGTCTGTATCGCAATAGTTCCTATGGGGAGAAGGTTCTGAAGTGCTTGAAATGCCAACAGCACCGCCCTCATCTCCAGAATGTTGATATGCAAGGAGGTCTCTGTGTCGTTCCACATGCCTTGGACCATTCTGCCTGAGCAATGCCCCCCCCCCCACCCGAGGCGAGAGGCGTCCGTGGTCACCGTGGCGAAGGGAGGCAGCGTGCAGAAGGCACGTCCCGTATGGAGGTCCGGGGACTGGAGCCACCATAAGAGAGCCCTCCTGCAAGCCCTGCTGAGTGAGATAGGGTGACTGAGGGGGAGAAACTGAAAGGACCATTGGACTAAAAGGGTCCACTGTAGAACCGTCATATTCAGACGAGCGTATGGAAGAAGAGTTATTGCTGCTGCCATGGAGCCTAGTGCCGTCAGGACCAATTCCGCCGGTAGGGCTTTTGATTGGAGGATGCCCCGCACATGAAGTCTCAGGTTTTGAAGTCGCTCTGAAGTGAGGAATGCTCGCAGACTTCTCGTATCTAGTTTGGCCCCTATGAAATCCATCACTTGTGTTGGAGCAAAGGAGGATTTGTCCATGTTGATCGTAATGCCTAGATGGGGAGCTAGCCGGAGAAAGTGATTTCTGGCTGCGCAGAGTAGATGCCTTGTTGGGGCGGACAGGAGCCAGTCATCCAGGAACGGGAAGACCTGCATTCCCTGGAATCTCAGGTGGGCCGCTATCACTGCTAATACTTTGGTAAACACCCTGGGGGCTGTGGTGAGACCAAAGGGAAGGACCCTGAACTGATAGTGACTGGCTCCCAGCCAGAAGCGGAGAAACCTCCTTAGATCGTCTGTCCATTAAAATGTGGTAGTACACATCCTTGAGGTCTATTGAGCACATCCAGTCACTCTCCCGCAAGAGGGGGAGAATGGATTGAAGGGTGACCATCCAGAATTTTTCTTTGGTTACTGACCAGTTCAAGAGTGAAAGGTCGAGAATCGGTCTCATGTAACCTCTGGATATGATACGAAGCACCCAGCGATCTGACGTAATGGACTCCCAAGCCGCCAGGTGCTTCGAGAAGCGCCCCCCAACTGCCTCCAGAGTGGAGCAGTCGGGCAACCCCTCAGGGCTGCTGCGTGGGCTGATCAGAGAAGGTTTCTCTGGACCCAAAATTTCTCGGGGCCCCTCTGCCTCTAGGGCGGCATCCTCCTCTGCCACGGAAGGACTGGTTGTCCGGAGCAGGATGGGAATGTTGCGATTTCTGGAACCACATCTTCTGTCCCTTTTGGTTCTTGGAGAAGGACCTCTGGGGAGCAGAGAAGCGGACTCCGTTGGCAGACAACATCCTCATGTCCTTTTCGCTCTGGACAAGTGTCTCGCGAACGGTCTTGCCAAACAAGGCAGAACCATCAAAGGGGGCATTCGCAAAGGACACCTTAAAGGGCTCCGCGAAGTCACAATGTCGGAGCCAGGCCTGACGTCTCATGACTAGACCCGCTCCGCTGGCTCTAGCGGCTCCCTCTGTGGCGTGGGACAAAACCCACATAGAGGTATTTGAAACAGATCTTAGAGTGGCCATACGAGTGGAGTACAACTGCTTGTCCTCCGCCGACATGGACTCTTGGGGGGAAACAGCATATTCTTTGATAAGATCTCGCTGCATCCTGATGACATGTGCCGTGTAGTTCAGGGACCTTACTGAGAAGGTCGCTGAACTAAATACCCGCTTCCTGAGGCGATCCATCGAGCGGGACTCTTTGCTCGGTGGATGGACCGAGGGGCTCTCCTGAGCTAATTCCCTCTTCGTGGCTGCCGCCATCAACATGGCATCTACGGGGGGGACCCTTGCTCAAATGGGACCGGTCTGCAGGGGGACTCAAAATTCTATCCGGGCATTTGGGGACTGGCTCCACAGTATCCGGCTCCTTCCACTCCCTGGTGGTGATAAGGTCCACCAGGGGGTCGGCCGGAGGGGACACCCAAGAGGTAGACAGGCCTGCTTCGAATGCCTCCAGGAACACAGACTCGTCGGAGGAAGCCTTGGGGGCAGACAACCCCCCCTGATCCTGAGCATTTCCATGATGTCTCCAAAGGAGACATCCTCGGGGGGTGACCTTGGGGAGCCTTCCCCTTCATCCAAGTCCGTGTCCTCTGTTAAGGACTCGGGGGAGTCCACATGTCTCCTCTTACACTTATGCTTGTGAGGTACTTCCTCGGAGGGACTGTCCGAGAAGGTCTCACCAGCAATATCCTGTTCCAGTGGAACAACCTGGGACATCAAAGCAGGCTGTCCCTGTGGCTGGGTGATGGAAGCCTGACCCAGCAGAGAGGGAGTGCAGGGGTGGAGCTGATGCAAGGACCGGGGGTCCGGATGCTCTCAACAGAGCCCTCTCCACTACATCGAAGGCCGAGGGGGAGCTGCTCTCCCTGGGATCCAAAAGCTGGCTCCCACTCTGATCCCATGAAGGTATCGGAACCGGTGCCGAGGCCACCGGATCCGAAGGACCCGTGTGCTCCGACCTGGATGGAGCCGAAGGCACACTGAATCCCTCGGATCCGAAGCTTGGCCCACGGCTCCAAGAGGTCTGATCCGACGAAGGACCCGACAGACTCGAGTGCAGGGTCAGATCCGAAGTACCCAGTACTGTCGGCGCCGACCCACCCCCAGCTCCAACGCTGCCCGGCTCCGGGCGCTCCGAACCGGGGAAGCGGGTTGGAGAAAGAGCTATCTGGGCAAAAAAAGGTGTTGAGCTCCCCCCCAAAAGGAAGGGAGGCAAGAGCACTCCCATCTGCAGCTGGGCCTGGATGAACCTTCTCATCATCCGGTCCAGGTCTGCATCAGAAAGACTATAAGTAGATCTCAACGAGGCCACCGAGGCAGGCCGGGAATGCCGCCTCGATGACCTCGATGGAGATCGGGTCTCCTCCTCCTCGGGTCCCAGGGAAAAGCAAGGGGATTGGATCCGAGGAGGAGGGGACCTGGAAGCCATGGAGGGAGAAGCCCGCTTAGCTGGGGGGGGCCGAAGCGGAGGCCTCGGCCCGCCGCTTGTGGTGCTTCTCCCTCCTGGCCTCCCTTTCCTCCGGCATCTTAGTGGGAGTTTGAGTCTCGGCCGGGGGAAGGGGGGCAGGAGTGGCTACCACCAAGGACTGAGGAGGAGCCACGGGAGTACTGGAGGCCGAAGCCAGATCCGGGGGCAAAAGTCCCGCCAGAACCAACTTTGACCTCCGCTCTTTCAGTGCCCTGGGGTTGAACGCTGTGCAAATGGAACACCCAGAGGACAGGTGTTCAACCCCAAGGCACCGAACACACTGAGTGTGGCCATCCGCTGGTGAAAGTTTATGGCCACACTCGGTGCACTTAGAAAAAATGGGTTTTAGGGCCTCCGACATTAGAAAAAAATAGTGACTACACAAACACACCAAGCCCCAAAAAACCCAAGCAACACACACACACACACACACACACACACACACACACACACACACACACACACACACACACACACTCTACGAACCAGCGAGGGGAGGAATTGCACTAAAAATTAATAAAATTAACAAAAAGGGATCCTAAACACACACACTGTTTAAGTAAATCAAAAAAAATTTTTTGTTTTGACAAGTTTTTTTAAGACTTATCTGATAAGTCGCCAGGAGCTCTGAAATCCAGCTGTCTGTTCTAAGAGCGGCAAACTAGATCTGAGGTCAATCAGGGTTGGCAGGGGATTATGGGTGAGGGGAGGAGCTAGGAGCTCGGATCCATAAGCTGTAAAATAAGTTGCCGGCTCGGATCCGAAGTCTGATCCAAGACCCAAAGGTTGCTGACAAATGAAGTCCCTACTTCAGATTGTAGCTTTCTGCTGCAGCCTGAAAGACGAGCTGAAACATTCATTGCCAAGGAAACTTTTCATTATATTAGGTTTTCTCATATTTACTTGTTTCCATCTAAAGTTGGAAGTTATAATTCTTTCAGATAAGATACCATTTCCTGTGTGATGCTCTCAGCCACTGCATCTTGGCTGTATAGTCCACTTTATTAAGCTCATAGGTATACACTAAGCTAACGACCGTCATGGCTTTTATAAGCTTAGCCGTGCAACCCAACCCAGTCGTGTCCTTGTGTATCTTGGGGGATTTATTAAGATGAGGTATGTTAGTTAGGAAGTTTCTAGAGGTTATGTTAGTTTGGGCATTACTGTCTGCTTTTATCTATCAGAGATATGGGAGCCAGACCCAGGGTGAATTTCCAATCCATATATCAGTTATGCTTTAAATAGGGCTAGGGCTTTAAGGCAGTCTGTACAGGGCAGTGTGGTTATACCCTAGATTCTCCTGGTAAGAAATCTTTGCAGGCATTTTAACTGTTGCATACATCTGGTCAAGTACATGCTAAAGGGAGCATTGTACTCAACAATGGGCCTGATAAGGGCCAAATAAAGTGGCATTATGACTTCCTTGGACCTGGTTGCCATGCCCTTATTTATAAGTTTGATGACCTGGAATGAATTTCTTACTTTTTTGGCCACATGTTATATTTACCTATCTGGGCTCAGTGACTCCAACTTCTTGCAAACAAGCATAGCTTGTGAAGGATGGCAAGTTGCATTCCATCAGCAGTAGACACTGGTCAGTTTGTAGACTGAGAATCTCCTTTTCTGAAGCCTGTTAATAGTTGTGTCTTTAACCAAACAGCATACAAAATGGATTAGTTATTTTTCTCATTAGTACTTAAGATTTCACTGGCTTTTAAATTTTCTTCCTGGGTGAATTTTTACATTGTAATTATACCAGAAATCTTTGTTTGTACATATATTTCCACGTACATAAACAATTTTCAGCAGTCAATATTTCCAAAACATATTTATGAATTTTTCTATCTAACCTACATTCAGTCTGTATATTTGCCTCATTAACTTCGTATTCATTCCTTGACCTAGTGCATACGTTACCAGAACTTTATACAACATTGCCTATTTCTTTGTCATATATTCGTTTCTTTTGTCGGTCATTATTCATTTACTCCCCCACCCCCAGTCCTCCACTGCCATACAACTTTTACTGAAAGCAACACCAAGTACAGTTATCTTAGTAAACTTACCATAATTTTAGGTGTTCAAATAGATTGTTGCTGTGGTAGCTTTAAGCTGTATGGAATATCCTGCCAAGAATGGACCCACTGTCCAGCTTCTAAAGCTTTAGGGCACCTTCCATGCATACTTGCCACTGCCTCTTGGGAAGCAGGATAAACTGTCTGGCTAGTGCTCCAAAACATCAACGCTTTCTTGACTCAGATGGAGACTGAAGCCCTGACAAGTTGGATGTATACCAAACCTTGACATAACAAAATAGTGGGTTGGAGGGAGGGACTGGCTACTGCAGTAGTGATCTTTTTAAACATCTATCGTTATGGTATGTTTAGTTATGCAGCTGTTCTATTTTCATCATTAGATCACTGTTGCAGTAGCTTTAAGCTATATTAGAGGAGTACCAGAGCTTAGAAAATAATGGAGGAGGCAATATGGCTCATTCCGGGAGCCCCCTGGGGATTCATCATAACAAGTCAGCACTGGGCTTGTAGAAAACAAATGCAGTTTGTAGTGCTTCTTAAAGCTATGTGCAGAAGACCAGGTTATTGCCTCTAAAAAAAAAAATGTAAGCAAAAAAAGAATATTTCTAGAATCCACTTCTTTCAAATAAGTCACAAAAGTAGACAGTACTGTAGAAGAATTTTGCTTAGAAGTGACTTGTTATGGTAGGAATGTTAACAGGCAATAATATGGGATAACATTAGAAACTGATTACATGCTTACCTATTTTCCTTGCTTTTATAGGAGACAAACAGATGATCATCATTTCTGAAGGTTTTTAGTCATTTCAGTGTAGAATTGACCTGGCATAAGGTCATAGTGTATATAAAATTCTGTCTCCCTTATTTTAAGGTTCTGGAAAAAATGGGAGATGAGTAGCCTGGATAAATAAAGCCTGAATAGGCATACAGGAAGGATCTTTTCTCAAAGTAGCCCCTACCTTTGGTATAAATGAGATAGGGATGACTCAGCATAAGAACTTGTAACTTAGATATTCTTCTTGCAGAAATCAGAGCAATGCTTAACATTGTTTTTCCAAGATAAGAACTTCAAATCAGTCTCATGAGAAGGTTCCAAGAAAGCAGTGTATTTTTTTCCTAACTCAAAATGAAGATCCCGGAGGGAGCCACCAGTGTCCTTGGTAGACAGATACATTAACCCCTTTTCAAATACCTTTTGAGTTGAGTTAGGGAAGAAAATGGGGGATGCCAGGGCCAACCAGCAGATAAGGCCAAGGGGTAAATCTTGATAGATGAGTAAGAAAGGCCAAATGATGATAACTCGCAGAAATACAATTAGAATCAGATGTATCTGCTCCTTAAAAGGAACCTGGTTCTAGGAATGACTCCAACTAGAAAACCTTTTCCACATACTCCTCCATGATTTTCTAGTAGAAAATTTCTTAGCCTCAGTTGATACATGCTGCACAAATGGTACCAAAAGGTCTCTCATCCATCCAGGTGGTCAGATGAAGAAGTTGAATGCTGGGGTGCATCAAACAACCCCTGTCTTGTCCAAATCCATTCTGTTAGGAGGTTTGGGTAGTTGCCCTTAGCTTTGTTTGGCTTTTTATGTGGAAAAATTATCAATAAATTAAAGACCAGGATAGCACATCCCTGCACTAACATATGCCAAAGCACCCAAGGGTTGCCAGATTTCCGACTGGCCGGGTAGGGACAAAAAAAGTCTTTCACAGCAAGTGGAAAAAAAAAAGGTCTTCCATGCTAGGTCTTTAATGCAGAACATCAGTGTTCCACGTTAAACAAAAGTAGCTCTGTTTTTTTTTTGATTGGCCCAGGCCAATCAAAAATAAATAAACATGGAGCTACTTATGTTTAATGTGAAACATCACAGTTCCGCATTAAACAGAAGTAGCTCTGTTTTGCGATTTTTTTGATTGGCCCGTACAGGCCAATCAGAAATCGCTAAACACGGAGCTACTTCTGTTTAATGCAGAACATCTCAGTTCCACATTAAACAGAAGTAGCTCTGTTTTGCGATCTGTGAGAGTCTCTGGAAAATTCTGAGAATGTAGCCAGACCGGTGGTTGTAAACACTGTCCATAGCTGTTCTAGAAACAGCATCAATAATGTCACAAACACTTTTTTTTTTAAACAAGAAACTTCATTAAATTATCACTTTTGACATAGACAATCATACATTTTATATAAATGAAAACAAACCACATTGACATAATTTTAGTTGCAGACATCATCCATAACTTATCTATCCAATCACTGTCCGTCAGACATTACTCATTCAAACGTGGGTGCCGGAACTGTAGAACCAGGGGGAGGGGGATCCACCCCCCATTTTTACAGCTGCAAGACCTGTCTGGAAAAATTAATGAAGTGGAGTTTTCATGCTAACATGGATTAACGCGGGGAAGTTAAATTAACTAAACTAGCTGTTCTTGTTCTCTTATTGCTCTGTGTTACAGGAGTTATGCTGCCGCTTTTCCATTGGTGCTGACAGAGTCATGACAGTAAGGAGAGTTTTGTTCTTTTATTTGCAGGAGTTATGCTGCTCGCATATCTGTGTGTGTGTGTGTGTGTGTGTGTGTGTGTGTGTGTGTGTGTGTGTGTGTGTGTGTGTGTGTGTGTGTGTGTGTGTGTGTGTGTCTAAGTAAAATGCCCCAGTTAGGTATACCTGGTGGTTAGTGCTACGCAGGCTCAAACAAGATCCTGAATTCTCTACCTATGCCACCACTTATGGTTCAGGGAGTTGAGTTCATAGCTCTCCACTGCCCAGAGTTTCACAGAATATTTGGCTCATACTTTTGGTCTGTTCCTCTTAAAATTTGTGTTTTTCTGGCAAATCAGTGAGAACTGAATTCACTAAGTAATGATAGCTCTTTAAGTTTCAGTCTTCCTATCTTTCAGAAAACACACGGTAACACAAAACACTTTATTTTAACAACTTTCTAAGATTATACAAGCAATATTTAAAATGTGTCCCCGGTTTTGGGCCTTTGACCCCCCCCCCCCCAAATAAATTTTGGCTTTTTCTAGATTTCTTGTGCTGCAAAGTTGAGAGATTTAGTTGATCGTCAAGTGGATTTTGCAAGGAGCTGAGAGCTTCATGGGAAGAGAAGTTTAGTGCTACTTATGCTAAGTTGTGTTAGTAGCACAACAGGTAGTATACTTGCTTTTGATGCTGAAGGCTGTAGATACTACTCCCAGAGTATGCAGATGGATCACTGATACTGTACTGTGTTGTACCTTAATGGGAGTGGATGCTGCAGACCTATGAATGTCCTCTTTTGGAGGAGTTACTTAGTAACTATGTACCCGTTTTCAGTTTGCCATCCATTCCCCATTGCAAAATTACTAGCTTTATCATTTTTTAATGCAGCATAGATTTTCATAGATTGCATAGGCAATTTATTCTTCAAGGGCAACATGCACTTTATTTGTAGATGAAACAATGAAATATAAAGTTGTTTGCTAGCAGCACTCTCTTCATTAGTTACAGATCCCTTTAATGTGGAATTATTTAGATGATGACTGCAGAGATTTTGCATATTTACTGATACTGGTGGATTGTAATGACAGAAGTTTGAGTGGCCTTTTATGGTTGACATTTTCTGAAATGGGTAGTTTTGTCATTATTGGTTCGTACATTTTGTTTCATTGCTTACTAGAAGACCATTCCAAGCTACAAATTTAAAACACATTCTAACAAGTGGTGCTGTATTATACAAGGAATATAATTTAATACAATCAGGTTAATTCAGTTAGGAAGGTGAATCAAAGAACATATACACGTGTGCTTGCTCACAGGATGCAGGAGATCAAAATCAAAATAGGGGAAGAGACCAGTCACCAATGGTATTCCCCAGGTTTCGGTGCTGAGTGGTTTTCAGTTTGGCGTATACATCTCAAAAGTAAAAGGAAATAGCAAAGGGCTTTGGCCGACTAAGTTTGAGATGACTGCAAGCTAGGAGCAGTTATTGAATCCCCAAATGACTTGACCATCATGCAGGAAGGTTTGTCCCAAACAGTAACTGGTGCCAGTCAGTCCACCAGGAAGTCTGCAATTAAATGTAAAACACTTGTAGTCCAAAAAATGGCAGGTAGTTCCAGTGTAAAAAAAAACTCTTCTTTATTCAACCACAGACGTACAAGCGCTTTCACAGATAACTTCTGCTTCTTCAGATGCAAATGCATGCTGTCTGTTATGCATCTTATATACCTTGAACTAACTAATTAAATCACAATCATCTTAATGGAACGTTCTTCATTAAGTAAAATATTCAGTCCTTCATTGTGAAAACATGATTCTAAAATGTGTAATGCATAAACACATAAAAAGTGCATGTGTAAAGAATACATATAAAAAATGCACATATAAATATACAGACATAAAAATGTGCTCAAATCTAAAAATGTAATGTTAAAAATCTCAGTGCTTAATCTAAGTAAACATGTCTTAAAATGATGCAACATTTCATTTATTCAGTGGTCTTGCTTTAAGTTTTGGTCTTATGGATATCCTATCGTTTAACCCATGCCCAGAATCTGCTTTCAGTCTTATAATCCATTTTGCCTCAAGCTGTTGTGTCCTGTTTCTAATGTCCCCTATTTGATGTAGTCCTATATTTTACCTATAACTAAAAAAATAAAGTTGTGTGTGTTGTCATTCACTCTAACATGTTTAGATAATGCACTAACATCACTTTTTTTCTGTATCTGGTACATGTGTTGCTAGATACGATCTCTAAGGGCTCTGTCCGTTTTTCCCACATAGAAACAAAAACATACTGAACATTGGGCTAAATAATGTGTTCTGAGGCACATGTAGCTGAAACGTTAAATAATATTCCCTGCCTGTTTCAGGATGTAAAGACTTATTGCTATTACTTATATTTACACGTGGAACATCTCCCACATGGACAAGTCTGTTATTTTAAGAATGAAAATATAAAGAAAAAGAGATGGACAAAGTCTTCTCTTTAAAGAATGCATATTCTTATGTGCAAAACTTGGTCTAGGTTCTAATAAGGTATTAATCTCTTTATCGGTCTTCAAAATTTCCCAGTTCTTCTCAATTATATTTTTATACAGCCTCACATCAGTGGAATAAAACAGGGGAAATCTTATTTTATTTTCTGTCGTCTTTTTACATGTTGTATGTATTGACATATTATTTATTTTAGAAAAATATGGTCTAGCAGTATTTTCCCTCACTTTAACCACCATATTTTTAGTTTTATTGATTTTGTCCTTATGATAACCTCTCTCTACAAAATGTTGACTCATAATTTCAACTTGTTGTTCAAAGTCCTCTGTTCTTGCATTAAGCCTCGATGCTGGCAGAGTCATGGCGTAGCTATGGGCACTTTGTGTGCCAAAGGCTACACCAATGCTGTACTAGCAGTATGGGAAGATGAGTTTATTCTAAGAGGGAGATACAGACAACATATTTTGTATTACTGTAGGTTTGTGGGTGAACTTGTTTTGTTATGGGGAGGGACACGGGTACAGTTTATGGATTTTTTTGACTACATTAATAACTCTACAAATTACTTAAAATTTACAGTGGATATGTCATTAGAAGTTCACTTCTTGGATGTTAACATTAAAAAAGATGTGGAAGGGAGGATATGTACAAATTTATACAAGAAAGAATGTCATTGTGACAGCTTTTGTGCACAGAACAAGTATGCACCCTCCACACACATTTAAGAGCGTAGAACATAGCCAGTTACTTAGAGCATCGAGGCTTAATGCAAGAACAGAGGACTTTGAACAATAAGTTGAAAAGATGAGTCAGCATTTTGTATATATATATATATATATAGAGAGAGAGAGAGAGGTTATCATAAGGACGAAATCAATAAAACTAAAAATATGGTGGTTGAAATGAGGGAAAATACAGCTAGACCATATTTTTCTAAAATAAATAATATGGCAGTACATACAACATGTAAAAAGAAAACAGAAAATAAAATAAGATTTCCCCTGTTTTATTTCACTGATGTGAGGCTGTATAAAAATATAATTGAGAAGCACTGGGAAATTTTGATGACAGATAACTAGATTAGTTCCTTATTGGAACCTAGACCAAGTTTTGCACATAAGGTTATGCAGTCTTTAAAGAGAAGACTTTGTTATTTTAAGAATGAAAATATAAAGAAAAGAGATGGACAGACTTGTCCATGTGGGAGATGTTCCACGTGTAAATATATAAGTAATCGCAGTAAGTTTTTACAGCCTGACACAGGCAGGGAATATGTATTTAACATTTCAGCTACATGTGCCTCAGAACACATTATTTATTTAGGCCAATGTTCAGTATGTTTTTGTTTCTATGTAGGAAAAATGGACAGAGCCCTCAGAGATCGTATCAAGGAACACGTACCAGATACAGAAAAAAAGTGATGTTAGTGCATTATCTAAACATGTTGGAGTGAATGACAACACACACAACTTTACTTTTTTAGTTATAGGTAAAATATATGACCACATCAGAATGGGGGACATTAGAAACAGGACAGAACAGCTTGAGGCAAAATGGATTATAAGACTGAAAGCAGATTCTGGGCATGAGTTAAACGATAGGATTCCCATAAGTCCAAAACTTAAAGCAAGACCATTGAATAAATGAAATGTTATGTCATTTTAAGATGTGTTTACTTACATTAAGCATTGAGATTTTTAACATTGCATGTTTACATTTGAGCACATTTTTGTCTGTATATTTATATGTGCATTTTTTTATATGTATTCTTTATACGTGTACTTTTTATGTATTTGTTATGCATTACACTTTTTAGAATCATGTTTTCCCAGTGAAGGACTGAACATTTTACTTAATGAAGAAAGTTCCATTAAGATGATTGTGATTTAATTAGTTAGTTCAAGGTATATAAGATACATAATAGACAGCATGCATTTGTATCTGAAGAAGCAGAAGTTCTGTGTAAGCACTTTATATGTCTGTGGTTGAATAAAGAAGAGTTTTTTACACTGGAACTACGTGCCATTTTTTGGATTACGTGTTTTATATCTAATAATTTCTGTTAACAGTTTAAAGTAGTTTTCAGGCTTTTACTGTTCTTTGCTTCAACCGTCTTGGAATTTCCAAGAACTACTGCACTAACTGTTAGTTCCAAAACCTTTAGAACACCTGTGATCAAACTAGCACAGTCATGTTTTAGGAGAGCACACAGTGCACAAACAAAAGCTATGATTTTATCTGGATTGTATTGACCTAGTCTCATAAGATATGAAGACCTCATGCACAGCATGCCCAGAATGTCAAAACATTGTGCTACATTCTGGGTTCTTAGGTCCACTTATACATATGCTTATTTATCAAGATGACATTCAAGGAGATGGCCATGGATCTTAAAATCTAGTAATGGCTGTTGATCATCCATTTTTAAAATATAGTAATGGCTGGTGATCATCGATTACGCTATAAAGTTTTTTCTGAAAGTGCTAAATCAATAGCTAAAGAGCTAGTGTTACTTTTTTTTTCTGGGGTAGGGATACCCAAGGAAATGCTCATTGACCAGAGAAGCCCATCTATGTCCAGTGTAACACACCAGATTTGTCAATGTTGCTAAGTAAAACAGAAAAGAATTTCAGTGTAAACCTTTAAACTCATGGGTTTGTGGAGCAGAAGTCTATGCTAAAGATGGAGAGATGTTAACATTAAAAAAGAAGGAGATGGTAAGAACTGAGGCTTCCTACCTTGTGTTTGAGGTAAGGAAGAGACCTCTGGCATCAGTGTGATTTATCCCATTTGATTTACTGTAATTCAGAAACTTGCAAAGTAGGTTGAAGTTTGTTGTCTCCGCAGTGAAGGTATGTAACAAGAATACCAGACTAGAGTAGTGCAAGCAGAAGGTTGGCAATAGAGTGGGGGGGGGGGGGTTAGTCCCCTCTGCTGTGAATAAATTTCTAGTAAGATGACACAGACCCTTTGTGACAGAAAATTAATGACTGGAAGATAATAAGGCAACAGGAAAGAGAGGACCTGAGCAGGTATGTCACATAAGTATGTTAAAAATGGAGGGAAGCTGACACTTCTGTAGTCAGCCTGGGAACTGATATAGTGCCAGGATATTCTACCCAGCTCTTCAAATAAACATATCTTTGCCTAAGGTCCAGACCCAAGAAGTGAAAGAATTCTCTCACTTTTTTCTTCCAAAGCAAATTTTAAAAAAGTGTCATATTAAAGCTGTGTCAGGGGAGAAGGTTACCCTAAAACCATATAGACCACCAGAGAGGTATTCTACAGCCACTTGAGCCCCAGCTGCTTGAATTCCACTAACTTGTAGCCACCGAGCTGCCCCAGCAGCTGTTTGAAATCGAATGTGAGTTCTGAGACACAAAGCTGCCATAATGAACAGATACAAGAAAGTGCTTACTGCAGACCAGGTAGGTGAGGAAGGGAAACTGGGAAGGTTTAGGGAGGGGAGGGGAGATTTTAGGTTAATGGAGCGAGCAGGGAGTGATAAGAAGATTAGGATTAGGGAGGGGTTGGGGGATTTTAGCTTAGACTGAGTGGAAAAGGTCATAAGGTTAAGGAGGCTAGGGGGATTTTATGTTTAGTGACTGACTGGGAGTTTAGGTTTAGGGACTCTGTGGGAGATTTAGGGACAAGGGTCAAGGTTCTGGTAGGGATAGTTAGCCTTTCTTAACTTTACAGGGCTTGAGTTAGTGGGAATTAGGGCACTTGCCAACATAAGTGAGTGGCAGCAAGGAATTCTGTGCAAGCTAATGGTAAGCGAGCACTTGTATAGTAGACCCACACTAGAGTCACAGAAAAAAGCAGTAAGTGAAGAAGTGAGAAACATTTTTAAGCTGTGAGTTAGAGGAGTCCCAGAGTGAAGGGAACAATCTGCTTTTATTGATCCGTAAGCCGCATGGCTCCATAAGATTTTGTAATGAAATATCGAAGTTTGACAGTTATCCAGTCCCCAGATTAGAAGAGGTTATAGAGAAGCTAGGCAAAGCAAGGTTTATGACTGCTTTTTGACCAAGGGGTACTGGCAGATCCAACTTTCTTTTGAAGTCGGAGAAAAGTCAGCATTCTTAGCTCATGAAGATCTCTTTCTTTATAATTTCTTATCATTTGGACTTAACTGAATTATTGTCGCTTCCCAAAGACTCATGGATAAAATTTCATGCTAAGTGCTCAGTTGTGTTTCCTGTTAAGGATGATTTTGTAATTTTATCTAGGAGACATGTAGTCCCAGTATAACCAATATACAACTTGTGCTGGAATCTTTAAGCTGGGCATAACATATTAATGCTGCCAAAAGTACATTTTCTATGATAGAAGCCAGATATTTAGACTGTATGATTGGGAGAGGGGTAATTAAACCTCAAACCTGCAAGCTGTAAAGACTCGCTTGGCTGATGCCCGCCCATTGGCCCAGTAATCAAGGAGCCTCATTCCTCAGCACTAGCACCAGTGAGGGGTGTGCACATTGGGGGATAACAAGTACACACACAGTAAAGTACAAGTTCCCTTAAGAGCACACAAAGATCACAGTCAGTCTGGGGCTGGTTTCTCCCTTTCTCTCCAGATCCCCAATAAGACTCCCCACTGGCACAGGTATAGGGTTTATATCTCAGCCGAGTAGTCAAGCCAAAACCTCCAGTACCCTCTCTGTCCAGCCAGTGCTGCCCAAGTAGCTGACACACACACACTTTGAGATTTGGTTTATGTACAAACACACAGACACTCCTGGGGAAGGCTGGTACAAGTTCTCCAGCTGTGCCCCCTTCTGCCAGGCTATAAGGTAGTAATCACTGCCACGAACTACTCTTATCAGCTACTAATAAGGCCCTTCCCAAAGGGTCCCCAGTTTCACTGTGTAATATTAGTGTTATCCAAATAGTATGTGTGACCCAGGGCTAAAGCCATTGGAGTGGCTTGGACAGTAGCACTGAATACATGCAAAGTAATCCAAGAGCTTATATTGCCTTTATACAAAAGAGCCACAGTTGAAAGGTTTAAAAATATTTAATAATAAATAATAAAAACACAAGACAAATCTTATTACTTCAACACAATTACATTACAGAGTTCAGAGATCACAGGAAAATGCTTTAAAATAATACTGTAGAATAGTCTGACATAAATATAGAAAACAGGTAGACTAATCTGGCTATTTCTATCTATCTCTAAGAGAAAGAGCAAAGGCAGAGTACTATTGAGTTGAAGTGTTCAGGTTCAGACAAAATCCAAAATGCTCTATATTTCTCTCTGAGAAGGTCTTAAATTGATAACACAGTACTGCTTAGTCATTTCAGATTACATAATTCTTAACAGTTCTCATTTTAGTATCCCAGGCTCACAGGTACTCAAAATTTACATTTCCTAGTAAGCTGTACCTGGCCAGGAAGCCACAGCAATAAAAGACATTATACATGTAAAACCTTAATAATTATCTCTTAAATCAAGCCAACAGAAAGAATTTCCTGGCCCAGACGTCCTGTCTCCGAGCTTGAGATCAGTCATACAATGCTTGACTTATCAGCTTTCTTATTTATTTATTTATTTATTTATTTATTTATTGCAGTTGGTTTACCAGGATAGTCCATTGGGCCAAAAAGAACCCATTTTCAATGGAGTCCTGGGGAGAAAAGCTCCAAGACAAAATGTACATTCAACATTTGACAGTGACAATGTAGGTACAGAGAGATATTAATACTATGTAGGCAGTAATAAAAATACAACTTATCAAATACAGAATAGCAATAATAACAGTTAATACATTGAAAGAAACATGCTAGTAATAGAACAAATGTGAATAGCAATACAGATTAGAGAACAAACATAGTAACTAAATAAAAGTAGGGTGTGATACTGAAAGAAATTAGGTAGAGTTAGTTATGTAGGGTGGGAGCAAGAGCATTCCCACTGTGATGCTAGATATAAGAAAAGAGACTTTTTGAAGGTAGAGTGGTTAGAGGTGGTGCGGATGGGTGGAGGTAGGGAGTTCCAGAGGCAAGCGAGGCTGAAGGAGAGAAGGTTTTTGCCTGTGGGGATGAGTAGGTTTGTGCCCTTCTAGTAGATTTTGATTATTTGATCTTAGAACTCTGTTAGGTAGGTGCATTTTAAAGGCAGAGGAAAGGGAGGGACAGAGGGAGGGGTTTAGAATAAGCTTATGGGCTAGAGTTAGTTGAATGTAAGTTAGTTGATTGGGAAGTTCTAGCCATTTTAGTTTATGGAGGGAGAAACAGTGGTGAGTGGAGGACTTATGGCTGGTGGCGAATTTTGCAATTTTGTTATAGCAGGTGGTAAGTTGTTTTTTTAACAAGGACTGAAGATTAGTTAGTAGTGGGGCGCCATAGAGAAGGCAGGGGATAAGGAAGGAAGTAGAGAGAGTGATTTTAGTAGCAGATGTGAGGTAGGCATTCTGTCTATAAAGCATGCCAAGTTTTTGATGCGTTTTTTTAATGTTTTTTTGCAGGTGGGAGTTGAATTTAAGTTGGTTGTCGATTAGAACCCCAAGTAGTTTGGTCTCTGACACTATTTCAAGAGGAGAGTTGTTTTGAGTAGTAATTAAGAATGTATCCATGTTGGGTGGAGTGACTTTAGAGGGAGTGTTTGGTTTTGGTACCATTGAGAGCTAGATGATTACTTAGCATCCATTGCTCTGTGGAAGAGAAGGCATCTTGAGTAAGTTTTTGTAGTGTAGCGATAGAGGAGGCAGAACAGATGATAGTTGAGTCATCTGCATATTGGATGATGCTAGAGAATGGGATTGATTTGTGGAAGTCATTAATACAAATGTTGAAAAGAAGAGGACCCAGTATGGAGCCTTGTGGAAATCCTGTAGGGGTACTAAGGAAAGAGGAAGTGGCTTTTTTCCATTTTACAGCTTGATGTCTGTTAGATAGGTAACTAGAGAACCAGTTCAAGGAGGAGGAAGATAGGTGAAGTTTGGAGAGTTTAGCTAAGAGCAGGCTGTGAGATAGTATCAAGGCTTTGGAAAGGTCAAGAAGTAAGGTGGAAACAACTTGTCCAGAGTCAGGGCTTTATTTACAATTTCAAGGAAGGAGAGGAGGGCAGTCATAGTGCTATGATTAGGTCTAAAACCATGCTGTGTAGGAGTTATAAGATGGTTGTCCAGGAGGTGAGGAAGGAGTTGAAGTTGGACACATTTTTCTAGTATTTTTGAAATGGGGGACAGGATGGCTATGGGACGGAAATTAGTAATGTTGTTATTGTTACCACCTTTGTGTAGAGGTATAATAAAGGCTTGTTTCCAGATTTGGGGAACAGTGCATTCCTGTAGGGAGCGGTTAATTAAGATGCTAATGGGGTAGGCAAGAGTTTCAGCAGCTATGCTGAGAAAGTAAGAAGGGATATTGTCAGGAGCATTGGTACATGGTTTCAATTTCTGAAGGAGTTTCTTTATAGTAGATGTAGGTATGGGATTTAATGAGAAGAGGGTGCAGTCAGGAAGGGGGGAATTTTGGGGTGGTGGTGATGAGGCTAGAGTTTGTGCAGAAGGGGGGTAGAGGAGTTAGTGGGTGGGGAGTAGGGTGTAGAAGTAGAGAGAGTAGGGGTGTGTGAGGGGGTATTGGTTAGCAGGGAGGTGTTGGAGAATGAGGAGGTCAATTTGGAAATAGTCAATAAAGAAAGAATTGAATTGGGTGGCTAAATCAAGTTCTGGAGCATTAGGGTCTGGGGTAGGAGTATCTGGTTTGCTAGGGTGGAGGAGAGTGGAGATCCCTTTCCAGAATTTTTGAGGGTTGTTTGTATTATGGTTCTGGAGTGAGGAGAAGTAGTTTTGACGATCAAGAGTAATGAGTTTTTTTACTTTATTTCGGAGCATTTTGTATTCATTAAGGAGTGGTGTTGTCTTATGTTTTGGTAGCGTGCCCAGACTTTGTCTCTCTGTCTCATGGTAGCAAGAGTACTATTGGAGAGCCATGGGGCTGATTTAGTTTTTATTCTCTTTGTCCGTAAGGGAGCTTGGGAGTCTAGTAATTTTAAGAATGTTGAGTTGAAGTATGAGACTGCATTGTCTAGAGGTAGTGTTTTTAAACAATTCCAATTAATTGCTTGTAATGAGTTTGAGAAGATTATCGGGTTGAATTTTTTTTTGTCACGGATAGTAATATAGTTATGGGTTCGTTGAAGGATAGTGGGAAGCCGGTGGGTAAATGTGGGTATGTGGTCACCAAGTGGGTCAGGAAGAGTGCCACTGTTGGTGAAATAGTGAGGATGGGAGACTAGAATCCAATCCAATATACTCCCATTGGAGGGGTTTTTGGCAGGGTGAGTTACCGAGGTGATCAGTTGTGAGAAATTGTAGAGGTTGATGTTAATGGGGTTAGTAGGAGACTGGATAAGGGCCCAATTAATGTTAACATCTCCTAGGATTATGGTTTCATTACTAATGTTACTGGATAGCCAGGAAAGGATAAGTTCGAGTGTATCTCCTGGGGGAATATAAAGGGAAGCTATACATATGTATTTATAATTATTGATTTGGAGTACGGTAAGGAGAAGTTCGGCGTTGTTGAAGTGTGGAATAGGTTTGTTGTAGGGAGTAACTACTAGGGAGGAAGAATAAAGAAGGGCTACTCTTCCAGCAGAGTGCACTGTGGTTATATTTTTGAAGTTCAGTACAACATGTAGTTTAATCATAACATACAGTTCTCTTTACATTTGTAAGCCAAACCTGTGGATTATATTAATATTTACAAATGACGTAGAATTATGTACAAAATCCTATCTAGCTAGGCTGGCAGCCTTCACACCAGTACAAAGTGTGAAGTAAATGCATTCCTTGGGCTAGCATAGACTGTCCTCTAACAGACCTTATGAAAGTACACTGATGGCAAGCACTAACCCTCTATATAGACAACTTGTGCATTAATGTGTCTATTTATCATCTTGAACTCTGCATAACTACAGCTAATGCTAAAATTGACTTCAAAATAAATCCTATACTTGTGTGACTAAATGTAATGGATGCTCCTCCCTGTGTAAGTAAAACGTACTTCTTTTTCAGAGCAAGACTAGAAGTACTGATGTGAAGTTGTTCAATCTCGCCTTCATTCTTACTGATGGGTTCGGAGCCAGTCCTCTGCTCTGAGTGGGCTAATTTGCAAAGCTCGAGGTCTCTAACAGCTTGAGGCCAAAACCCTATCCCACAATGCCCCTCATCTTTCCCCAGATAGAGTTTGCCACTGCAACAGATCGTGCTTTTTCTACAGCTCAGGCCGTATTGTTGGAGATAAGCGTATTCTTTTGGAGTGCTTACTAGTTTTCTTTCTTGTTTAGAACTGAGAAGTATTCAGCCAGGATAGGCTATCCTTTCTTTTGTGTTTTTTGTGCAATGTAGTTGAAAAAGAAAGAGCTTTGTGTTCTCGCTTCTGGCGTTAGGCCCTGTTGGTGTTTCTTAGGTTTACCCTGTCCCGTACAGCTGAATTAGGCTTTCTTTAGTTACTATAACTGTAGCCAGTTAGGCTTAATTTTGTTTTGCTGCAAAGTTTTAAAATTCGAGTGTAGACTTTATTGTATAGTATTGATCCTTAGAGTTTCTGCTTGAATTGTTGTTGGGATTTCTAGATCTTACAGTGAATTAACTGCAATGTCTACCATGTCTGAAAAAGCTATGTCAGGGTTTAAAAAGTGCCCTAAATGCAATCAGAAATGTCTATCACAGATGGCCACACCACCTGTGTTTTACTGTTTGGGAGAGGTTCATCTCCAAGAATTTTGTTCCGTTTGCCATGGTTTCAGTGCCAAGGTTTTGGCAGAGAGTAAAAGAAAATTGGTTGAACGTGGTCTGATCAAGTCTGCCTTTCAGTCAGACTTGGATACTGCTCCAGGAAAACCAAAACCATCATCTTCTGCTGCTTCTTTGGCAAGTTCGGATCCGAAGAGCTCTTCGCTTCCGAAGGTTTCCAAAAAGGTTCCTGTATCGGTTTCACAGCCATTGGTGCCGTCTGTACAGGTAGTAGGAGTCTGTCCCCAGTCTTGAAACCGGTATCTCCGACCTTAAGATCTCCGATTCTGGGCTCACCGGCACCTTCTGTAGCTTCCTCTTGAGCTTCCAGAATTTCAGATTCGGATGTGGATCATGTGGTATGGAGACTGTTACAGAATCCGGCGCTGGCTGGCTAAATTTCTGTCTGCTTTGACTCGGGCAGTTTCAGAACTGACTGTCATTTCCTTTAATTTCTGCTCCTCCTCTGACTTGAATCGAGACATTGAAGCCGGAGGGAGCCGTTCAGTCTTTTGTGGAACCATCAATTCCGACACTCATTTCGGACCTGTCGGCACCAATGACCCTGATGTCTTCTGCTCCAACGGTGTACTCTGAAAGCCGACACTCCCATCTGCTCCGGGGAGGGGAGTCAAACCGATGCATCTGTTCCGACGCTTCCCCTTGGGGCCTCGGCGCAGATGAGCTCTGTTCCCACCTCTGGCTAGGAGCCAGTGGTTTTGGTGTGGGAGGAGTCATCTGTGTCTTCAAACCCGGATGTTTCCTCACACTGCAGCAATGGTGCCTTCGGTGCCATGAGGAGGGTTCCTGAACAGTCACAACCTCTGAAATGGCCTCCTCCTCCCAGAAAGTGTCAGAATCTTCTCCGTCACTGCAGACTCACTGTAAGCGTAGGGACCCGGAGCCTCAGGAAGCCCCATTGGGGGAACCCTTCTCTTCCAAGACCTCCCCAGAAGTTAACACTGAAAAGGTTCCTCGGAAGAGGTTATGTAGGAGGAGACATTTAGATTCCCCTCAGGAATCCATCACATCTGACACCAATTTGGAGGAATCAGAAGGGTTTCCAAAGTCCCCCTCTATCTCCTTTGTGGATATCCTTGAGATCCTTAAGCAGAGGGATGACTAGCAGCCCCTTAACCCTACTGAGGATGAATCGGTGCTCCTGAAGGCTTTTCGGTCTCGACCCTCCACCTCTTGGGTTTTTACGTCCTTCGATGAGTTGATGGACCTTTTATCTCGAAGGGCGTGGGAATCACCCGATATTATGGAGCCTGTTCCTAGGAGGCCCAACAAATACATCTCAGCACTTCATGATAAAACCTTTTTATCCAAACCAATTCCTGTTGATGCCATGGTGGTTGCGGTAGCCACTAAGAAAGAGATGTCAGAGACCTGTATGTCTGTCGATCCTCCTAATAGAGAATCTAGGATTATGGACAGATACGGCAAGTTTATGTTCAGTTCTACAACCTTTGCTCTTCGGTCTTTGACCTATCTAATCCACTTCACAAGACTTCAAAGAGATTTCCTGAAAGAGCTAGGAGATACTCTCCAGGGTGCAGTAGCCGATATAGTGGTGGACAAGGTGACGTCTCAACTTGCTACCCTCAATTCTATCGTTAACTCCTCTATGTGCCTCATATCATACGCAGCTGATGGGGCAAGTAGGGCAGCAGATACTGGAATAGCTCTTCTGAGACATTTCTGGATGCGCTTATGCTCTTTTGCGGAACCTTTCAAGTTGTCCTTTGTGAATGCCCCATTTGATGGTTCTTCCCTTTTCAGACCAAAAGTTAGAGACCCTCACCAGAAGGGAACAAGACTGAAAGACTCCATCTGCTGTAGGAGTCCATTTTTCCACCCCTACTAGACCTTATCCTAAAGGCCAACGGGGAAGAAAAATGTGGTTCCGCAAAGCCCAAGGAGCCTTTCCGAACTTATGAAGTGAAGCCTCCTCCAGGGGCAGAGGAGGAGGCAGTGAAGGAAGATGATGCCCATGTGGCATAGGGGGTCTGCAGAACCAGGGCGACAGGGATCAGTTCCTTGGGAAACCCTATCAGCGCTCCTGAAAGGAGGCCCTACTGTCCTGCTCTGGAGGCAGTTAGGGGGCATTTATCTTTGTACCTAGGCACCTGGCTCAAAATTACAAAAGACAGATGGGTACAAAATGTCATATCCAGAGGCTATTTCATCCCATACCCGCCCCAAACCAGAAAAAGGAATACCGGACGTTCTACCCAGTCTACGGGATGTAGCAATGGTAGAGGTTCAAAAACTATTAGGAAAAAGCGTCCTCCAACCAGTCCCGGCAGACCAACAAGGATCCAAACTTACTCAAGATACTTTTTAGTGCCAAAGAAAACAGGGAACTGGAGACCAATTTTGGACCTCGGCAAACTCAACAAGTATGTAGAAAAGACAAAGTTCCAGATGGTCATGCTTCAGTCTATACTCACGTTCCTAGGGAAAGACAATTGGATGTGCTCAATAGATCTTCAGGATGCGCATTACCATATCAAAATGGCCATTCTATCCAGGGATTACCTGGACTTCAGGCAGGGAGACAGTCATTTCCAGTTTCGGGTCCTGCCCTTCGGTCTCACTACAGCCCCCAGAGTGTTCAACAAATGTATGGCAGTGGTCATGGCTCACTTGAGACATCAAAGAATCTGGGTGTTTCCATATCTGCATGACTGTCTCCTCACCGCACCCACCAGGCATCAGCTTATTCGGGCAAGGGACACTGCCTTAGATCTCTGGTTTCAACTGGGCATCACAATAAATTCGGAAAAGTCTGCTTTATTGCCTTCGCAACATACAGTATTTATAGGAGCAGAATTAGACACAGCCAACATGTCCTTAAAACTTCCTTCAGAAAGTGTTCTTTTACCCTAGGACATCAAATTGTAGATCTCCTTTCAAAACACAAAGCACCAGCATCGCAGATTCTCAGGCTGCTGGGCACCATGGCAGCAGCTATCATTGCAATACCCCTGGCAAGATCTCACATGCGCATTCTTTAGTGGCTGCTATTCACACAGTGGACTTTTCAGGACTTATCAATGAATCACTCAGTTCTGGTAACCAACTCTTGCAAGGAGGATCTCCGGTGGTGGCTAATGTCTGAATCGGTGACCATGGGACGTCCCTTTGTCCTTCCGGTTCCAGTTGCAACAGTGACCACGGATGGCTCCCTGATCGAGTGGGGGGGCATTTTTCAGGGATGGACAGCCCAAGGTACGTGGCAGGTACAAGAGGCTCAATTGCATATAAACATCTTAGAGATGAGAGTGGTTCTCTTAGCATTGCAGTTCTTTCAAGACTCTCTTCCTCTGGGCACAATTGCAATCCAGTCAGACAACATGTCCGTAGTCTGGTATATAAACAAACAGGGCGGAACCAGTTCTTATCCCCTATGTCAAGAGGCTCTAAGAGTATGGAAATGGGCAGAGTCCACCCAGTGCTTTCTGATAGCAACACATACCCTGGGGAAATCCAACATGATAGCGGACAGACTCAGCAGGGCAATTCTGTTGCCTCATGAGTGGTCCCTCAAAAACAAAGTAGCGGAAATGATTTTCCGCAGATGGGGCCAGCCTTTCTGTGACCTCTTTGCGACTCCCACAAACACCAAATGCAGCAACTACTTTGCCCTGATCCCTCAACAGGGACAGTCCCCAAGGGATGTGCTCGTACAAGATTGGCCCCCGGGACTCCTTTACACCTTCCATCCCTTTCCTCTGATTTCCAAAGTTTTGCAGAAAGCCAGTTTTCTGGGCAGGACACTTATCTTAATAGCCCCATATTGGCCTCGTCAAATCTGGTTCCCCTTTCTGAAAGCCTCTAGTCAAAGAAGCTTGGATCCTGGACCCAGTGCCGGATCATCTGACCCACTCGTCAGGAACTCTTCACCCTTCAGTTCAGTCCATCAAACTGACAGCTTGGTTGCTCCAATTCCCAGAATAGCCAGGTTCCAAAATTTATCATAGGAAGCTCAGCATATTCTTTTGTCTTCACATAAGTCTTCAACCATGAAACTATACCTCAGTAAGTGGAAGAGGTTTTCAATCTGGGCCCAGCAGAATAACACTGACCCTTTTCTAGCCTCCATGTCAGATATCTTAGAGGTTCTGACCAAACTGTTCAATGAAGGAGTTGCAGCAGCAACCATTTGGGTACAACTAACTGCTATATCCAATTTCCATATAGGTGAATCAGGAAACGATATTATGTCCCACAAGATGGCGAAGGCTTTTTTGAAGGGTACGATGCATCTAAGACCACCAATTAGATCACCTGCCGCTCCATGGAATCTGAATTTAGTCCTATCTAAGATTATTCTTCCGCCCTTTGAACCTGCTTCTTCCTGTGAGCTGAAATATCTTTTTTGGAAGACCATTTTCTTGGTGGCCATTACATCCGCATGCAGAGTTTCTGAGTTGCAAGCCCTTTCAGTTAAGCACCCATATTTGATTTTCCACAAAGATAGGGTTTCCCTCAGGACGAACCCTTCTTTCTTACCCAAAATTTGTTCAGAATACACCCTTAATCAAGCAATTGATTTACCTGTTTTCTTTTCCAATCACACTAATCAGTTGGAATATATGCTTCACAAGCTTGACGTCCATTTCTATTTAGACAAGACTAAAGACCATAGAAGAACTGATCAGCTGTTTGTCTCCTTCTCAGATTCCAAGAAAGGTGCAGCAGTATCTAAATGGCTTTCTGATTGCATATCCTTTATATACCACACTACAGATATTTCTTTAGAGAACAAAGTCAAGGCTCATTCAACCAGAGCTGTTTCTACCCATAGCCTTTTTGGCCAGACTACCCATTGATTCTAATTGTGCAGCTGCCACGTGGTGTAGGCCGCATACCTTCATAACTCACTACAAAGTAGACAAAGCCTCTAGGGACAGGGCTTCATTTGGCTCTGCTGTCCTTAGACAGGTACTCCCGTGAACCACCCAAGATTGTGGTGCTGGGGACGCTACCCATCAGTAAGAATGAAGGCGAGATTGAACAACTTCACATAAAGAAGTTATGTACTTACCATAACTTTCCATGTGAGTTGTTCTTCTCGTCTTCATTTTTACGACCCCCCCCCACCTACCCCCTATCCAATGTCTGGAAGTTCGAGAGAGGCTCTACATTTGGTTTTGGTTCTTCTGAGGAGTTTCCTCTCACAAGTTGTGTATATGATTTCCTTCGAAATCTGATTTAGATTTAGCACTAGTTGGCAGCAAACAAGATCTGGGGAAGGTAGAGGGACATTGTGGGATAGGGTTTCGGCCTTGAGCTGTTGGAGACCTCGAGCTTTGCAAATTGGCCGACTCGGAGCCGAGGATCAGCTCTGAACCCATTAGTAAGAATGAAGGCGAGAAGAACAACTCGCATGGAACATTATGGTAAGTACATAACTTCTTTTTCTTCAAGCCAGTACCAAAAATTTCAGAAAGGTTTTTCTTCCTTCTTTACTAAGAAAATATTAAACTGATTTTAGCAAGAGATGTAAGTCTCTGTTTGTTTACATTCATTAAAGCAAAATTCCTGTCCATCTACCTTCATACAAGATACTTAGAATATATTGTGGAATTACTGGCGAGGGTTGAAGACAGATGGTGGCTGATTGCTCTTTTATCAAAAAAGAATCCTACGCATTATATTAATAGGCGCAGTATTAACTTGATTGGAGACACCCCTAACTGGCTGATTTACTCTGCTTCTTGTAGATAACAGAAGCAAAGACTGTATGGCAGTTGATTACATTACCTCCAAGTCAAAGTCTGCTTTTAGACTGCATAGAACATATCCTGATGATTGTACCTAAAAGCAGATGTTAAGTTGTCAATCTCGCCTTCATTCTTGCTGGATGGGTTCGGAGCCGATCCTCGGCTCCGACTCGGCACTAGCTTTAGCTCGAGAACTCCTTTTACCAGCTCGAGGCAACCCTATATCCCATGATGCAAGGCGGAACTACCTCAGATCTCGTTTGCCGCTTAGCGAAAGAGGTCTCCTTTGCCAGCTGAGGTAAGTTTTTCTTGTTAAAGAAGAAAAAAGTTTAGTTAGGGGTTTAATTTCCCTTCAGTGTTAGGTTAGCCTGTATTTAGTACAGCCCACCCTATTCCCTTCCTTTTTAAACTTTTAAAATAGTTTTTCAGTTAAAGTTTTAGTCAGGCCTAGTTCCCCAAGTTATTCCCTTCCTGTGTGTCTGTGTAGGGATTAAGTTGTGTGTTTGTGGGGACTGTTTGTGTATATCCTTTAGGATGTCTAAGGAAGGCAAGGTCTCAGGCTTCAAGAAGTGTGACCAGTGCTGTCAGAAAATGTCCCTGACAGACGGTCACACTTCTTGTGTGCATTGCCTGGGGCCTTTGCACCTGCAGGACTCCTGTGCGTTGTGTCATGCCTTTAGCCAGAGAGTCCTGCAGGAAAGGAGGAACAAACTGATCCTCCGAGGTTTGTTAAAACCTGAAGGTTCTCCTCCTAAGCAAGGGGCAGGAAAACCTCTTAAGCCACCGAAGGCTCAGGCTACAGAGTCCAAGCCTCCTCCGGTGGCTCAGGCTCCGTCGGAGCCGATATCGGCTCCGGCTGGAGCCGATGCTTCTTCTGCTAGAGTAGTGGGTTCGGTGCCGGCTGGCTCCGATACCCTGACTACTGTTGCCTTGTCGGCTCCGGCTGGAGCCGACACTTTATCCAGCATCGGGCCGAGATCCTCGGCTCCATCTGGGGTTCAAGGGACTTCGGCTCCGGTGGCTGCGGCCGCAAGAGATCCGGGTCCCGTGCGATACTAAGTATTCACTCGGCTCCGGGGTCTCCTCTTTTGTCGGAGCGGAGCCATCGGAGCCGATCTTCGAGATCTTCCAGGCTGTCTGACCACGATTTGGAGAGGGTGGTAAGCAGGCTGTTGAAGTCTCAGGCACTGGCCCAAATGCTCCATAGCCCGTCTCAACAGACTTCGGCTACAGCCCCAATTCTTGAGATTCCTCCTCCGACTCCACACCAGAGTTCGGAGCCGGAGCTTCTTGGGACAGCGACTGTTTCGATGCCGGAGCCGATACATCCTTCGTCTCCGTCATCCTCGGCTCCGATCTCCTCCTTGAGACTTTCCTTGGAGGGATCCGGTCGTCGGGTTTCCACTGTCAGCTCCGAGCGGGCTAGTGGCATCGGACCCTTGTCTGACCCGCTCTCCTCTCGGAGCTTGGCTTTGGTAAGCTCGGCGCCGACATCGCCTCGAGCCTTCTCTCTCCTTGGAGCCGACCATTCCTGTTTCTTCGAGCGGGTGTGTTCAGGTCTCCCGGGAGAGGAGCCTTTGAGGTGATGAGGAGTGTCCTGGCCTCTGAGCCTGGTCATCGGTCTATCCCTCTAGCTCCTCCCTCATCAGTGCCTGCAGATGCCTCTTGCCAGCCTCTTGCTCTCAGGCCCAGGGATCCATCGCCCCAGGTTTCCCCACTGGGAATTTCCTCCTCTTCCGAGGTTTCTCCTGACCCTGCAGGGGAACCCCCTCGGAAGAGGACGTGTAAGAGGAAACGCACAGACTCCCCTGAGTCTACTACATCTGATACCGACTTAGATGAGTCGGAGGGTTCCCCACGGTCCCCCTCTGAGGATGTCTCATTTTCAGACATCCTTGAGCTCCTCAAACAGAGGGGGAATTGGCCCTCCATTGACCCCTCCGAGGATGAGTCGGTATACCTGGAGGCTTTGGATCCCGACCCTCCACCTCCTGGGTGTCTCCGCCTTTCGACCCACTCATGCAGGTAGTGGCTCGGAAGGCGTGGCGGCTCCAGATTCTGTGGAACCTGTCCCCAGGAGACCATCCAAGTTCATCACGGCCCCTTCGGACAAACAGTTCCTGTCCAAAGGTGTCTCTGTGGATGCTATGGTGGCGGCGGCCACTAAGAAGGAACTGGCGGATCCTTTAGTACCTGTCCATCCTCCTAATAAGGATTCTAGGACCATGGACAGGTATGGAAAGCGGATGTTTTCTTCAGCGACCTTTGCAATGCGTTCGCTGAATTACCTTTGTCACTTCACCAGGCTTCAACGAGATATTCTCAAGGAACTGGGAGAAGTAGTCCAGGATCCTTCAGCTGCTGGGGCTCAGGAAAAGATTGCCTCTCAGCTAGCTATCCTGAATTCGATATCTAACTCCTCCATGCGGCTCATATCTTATGCAGCCGATGGAACGAGCAGGGCCGCAGGCACAGGTGTTGCTCTTAGACGCCAAGCCTGGATGCGGCTGTGTAATTTTGCAGACCCCTTTAAGGCATCCTTCACCAACACCCCCTTTGACGGTTCGGCTTTGTTCGGACCTCAGGTGAAGGATACTTTGACCAGATGTGAACAAGACGGTAAAACTCTTTCTGCCGTTGGAGTCCAGTTTTCCACTCCTTCTAGACCATATCCCAAGGGTCAGAAGGGGGGGAAGATGTGGTTCCGAAAAGCCCAAGGAGCTACACCGGACACACGTGGTCAGTTTACCCCCAGAGGCAGAGGGGGTAACAATAATAGACGCCCTAGAGCCAGGGGGTCCTCAGAACCAGGGCAACAGGGAGCCTCTTCCTGAGAAGCCCTTTCAGCATCCCTGAGGTGTTGCCCGACTGTCCACCCTTGGAGGCAGTCGTGGGAAGAATTTCGCTGTACCCAGTAGCCTGGCAATCCCTATCACAAGAGAAGTGGGTACAGTCGATCATATCCGAGGGTTACAAAATCCCTTCAAAGGTTTCCACCTCTACAATCCCTTCCAGACATCTCACCCGGTCAAAGGGATTTGGCAAAACAGGAAGTTTCAAAACTCCTGGGAAAAGAGCCATCCAAACAGTGCCGGCAGACCAAGTAGGATCCGGCTTCTACTCAAGATTCTTTTGGTCCCCAAAAGGACGGGAGATTGGAGACCAATACTAGACCTAAGCAGACTAAACAAGTCTGTCAAAAGGCAAGATTCGGATGGTCACGCTGCAATCCATTCTGCCCTTTCTGGGCAAGGACAACTGGATGTGCTCGATAGACCTTCAGGATGCGTACTATCATATAAAGATTCACAGACGCTCCAGAAGGTTTCTCCGCTTTCGGCTGGGAGCCAGTCATTACCAATTCAGAGCACTGCCCTTTGGCCTCACTTCAGCCCCCAGAGTGTTCACCAAATGCATGGCGGTGGTCACAGCTCACCTGAGACGCCGAGGATTCCAAGTGTTTCCTTATTTGGACGACTGGCTCCTCTCCGCCACCTCCAAGGATCAGCTTCTTCGGTCCAGAGACTACACCTTACAGCTTTGCAAGAGTCTAGGAATTTCGTGAATTTCGAAAAATTCCTCTCTGCTGCCTTGCCAATCTATCACCTTTATAGGCGCAGAGTTAGATACCGTCAAAATGTTAGCCAGGCTAACAAATCAAAGGATTCTGGACATCCAGAAATTTGTTCAGCTTCTGTTACAAAGCAGCAAGGTCAAAGCCAGGTTTGTCTTGAAAGTTCTAGGCCTAATGGCTGCAGCCATTGTTCTTCTTCCACTGGCTCGCTTCCACATGCGTCTCCTGCAGTGGATGTTGTTCACGCAGTGGTCGTACCACGATCTGCCCATGAGACACGAGATCTTAGTGACACAGTCTTGCAGGGCTCATCTACGATGGTGGGTATCTTCCCTCTTCTTCATCAGGGCCGACCATTTGTTCCCTCCTCCAGTTGCCACAGTCACCACGGATGCCTCTCTGATCGGGTGGGGGGCATTATCAGGGCAGGATGGTCCACGGACGTGGCAACCCATAGAATACCACCTGCACATAAATGTCCTGGAGATGAAAGCAGTGCTTTTAACGTTGCAAGCCCTCGCCGACTTTCTTCCCACAGGGACTATTGCAGTACAGACGGACAACATGTCCGTGGTCTGGTACATCAACAAACAGGGCGGAACCAGGTCCTATCCCTTATGTCGAGAAGCTCTCAGACTTTGGCAATGGGCGATCTCTTCTCAGCGGTTTCTGATAGCAATGCACATCCCCGGCAGGTCCAACCTATTGGCGGACAGGCTAAGCAGATCTATTCTGATGCCTCACGAGTGGTCTCTCAATCAGTCTGTAGTGGATCAGATTTTTCTGAAGTGGGGCACCGCTTGTTGCGATCTTTTCGCTACCCCTCAAAACAGCAAGTGCCCAGATTACGTCACACTATTTCCTCTTCCAGGCCAACCCTTGAGAGACTCTCTAACCCAGGATTGGCCTCGGGACTTCTTTATGCTTTTCCTCCCTTTCCATTGATTCCACAAGTCATTCAGAAAGCCACCGTTTTGAGAGCCAAATTGATCCTCATTGCTCCATATTGGCCTCGACAAATTTGGTTTCCGTCTCTACATCATCACCTTCTGGTGCAGCCCTGGCATCTGGACCCAGTTCCGGATCTTTTGATCCACCAGTCGGGTCAGCAGCACCGAGCCATTCATTCTCTCAACCTCACTGCTTGGTTGCTCCACTCGGTTCCCTAGCCAGGCTACCAATGATTTCCGACTCAGTCAGAGACATTTTCGTGTCTTCTTTAAAGTCGTCCACTAGAACTGTTTATGCTAGCAAGTGGCGGCGTTTTCTATTTGGGCAAACGCCAGAAATATTGATCCTTTCACCGCTCCTATACATTCTGTTTTGGATTTCCTGGTGGAGGTTTTCATTCAGGATCGTCATCATCTACAGTCAAAGTACAAATGGCTGCTATTTCCAAATTTCATGTTGGCTTGCAGGACAATAACATCATGTCTCATAGGTTATGCAAAGCCTTTTGAGAGGAGTTTTTCTCCTAAAACCGCCTGTGAAACATCCTCCTCCATAATGGGATCTGAACTTAATGTTGGCATCCCTAATTCTACCTCCTTTTGAACCGTCTGCTACGTGTTCTTTAAAGTTGTTGACATGGAAAACTATATTTTTGCTGGCTGTTACTTCTGCAAGAAGAGTTTCTGAGATTCAGGCCCTCTGTATTCATTCACCTTATCTGGTGTTTCATAAGGATAGGGTTTCGCCAGAACTAACCCTTCCTTTCTTCCCAAGGTTGTATCTCAAGCCAATATTAACCAATCTATTGATCTACCAGTTTTCTTTCCTAACTATTCTGACAGAGCTGAACAGAAGCTGCATTTTTGGATGTTCATCGTCAGCTCAGGTACTACTTACATAGGACTAAACAAGTTAGAAAATCAGACCAATTGTTTGTCTCCTATGCAGGAAACAGGTTGGGTCTTCCAGTATCTAAAGTGACCTTATCTAGATGGTTGACTTCCACCATTTCCTATGTGTACTCTCTAAGGGGCAAACAACTATCTTCTAAGCCAAAAGCACATTCGACCAGGAGTCTATCCACTTCTGTAGCCTTTCAGGATAGACTTCCCATTGACACTATTTGTGCAGCAGCTACTTGGGCCACGCCTCATACCTTTGTGTCTCATTACAAGTTGGATTTGGCCTCCAGAAATAGGGCCAGTTTTGGTTCCACTGTTCTCAAGAGTCTGTTCCATTTAGCCACCCGGGATACAGGTGCTAGGGACGCGGTCCCATCCAGCAAGAATGAAGGCGAGATTGACAACTTAACATTTAGAAGTTATGTACCTACCATAATGTTCCATGTTAGTTGTCTTCTCGCTTCTTTCTTAAGGCCCTCCCTCCTTCCCCCTGGCTTGGACAGATCTTGGAGAGTTCCTATTAGATTGCTTCCTCTGGAGCATTGTTATGAGGACTTCTTTTAGGAACCATGGTTCCTAATTATATTAGGATAAGTCTTTAGCAGGGTTAGTTAGCTGCCAAACGAGATCTGAGGTAGTTCCGCCTTGCATCATGGGATATAGGGTTGCCTCGAGCTGGTAAAAGGAGTTCTCGAGCTAAAGCTAGTGCCGAGTCGGAGCCGAGGATCGGCTCCGAACCCATCCAGCAAGAAAGAAGGCGAGAGAAGACAACTAACATGGAACGTTATGGTAGGTACATAACTTCTAATTTCATTATAATGGAAGACTTCAATTTGGGCTTACTTGGACCAAAAGGAACCACATGCTGTAATATGTATCTTTATCATGGTGGTCTAACTCATCTAATAGTATCTCATACCAGAGACTGCAGTACAAGCAGTCTCTTTTTGACATCTTAATACCAAGTAGATCCCCACATTCTGTTAATTTCATGCCTTCCAAATTTCTTATTTAGACCATTTTCCAATAACAGCCATCTCATTTAAATCATGAAAATTTAGTAACTGTGGAAGTTTCCCTCAATCAAAAGAATGTGAGCTTTTTGTAGCTTTGCAAACTGTTTCATGGTCCATAGTATACCTGGAAACTGATCCCTCAAATGTCTTTAATATTTTCAACTCTCCTACAAACATTGCAAAAAAAACTGCCAATGGATAATTACATAATTGAGGGTCTTTTTAATCTGAGACAAAGCTTGGCATAGTTGGAAAAGATTTACTGATCTTCAGACTGCCAAAACCATATAGCAGATTAGCAAGCTACAGATAAAATAAGCTAAAGCAAGCACCACAACATTAAATAAGAAAGCCATGGCCTCAAAACTAAAGTATTTTGGCAGATTGCCAGGGTTATAGCATGCTTGGATAATGTGGTTAGTAAAAGACACCTAAACCTGCAGCTACTCTTCTGCTTGAAGACTTTGAAAAGCTTTTAACTATAGTGTTGTCACCCCTTTCCACACGCCTATACTTCAGTTGTCCCATATAATAGTAAACCTACTGATCACTGTCTAAGCCTACATTTTTCCTTTCAGGCAATTGCATTCAGAAGAGTTAATGTCATTTGTGAAGTCTGGGGTTAGAATAATATCTTTTTTTTTCTGGTGTGCTAACTCTCTTTCCTTCACATGTCAGTACCCAAAATCTTAACCCATAAATTCAACTTCTGCCTAATTACTGGCATTATACCTCAACCTTTTAAGTTTACACTCATCATTCCTATTTCAAAAGTTATCCATCCCAACAACCCACAAGATAATAGAGATTTCAGTCCTTTGCACCAACAAAGATATTCGGAGGAATCTTGTGTTTTTCCCAAATGTCTATGCACATGAACAAATAATGGCCTGTTCATTCACACTTTGCACTGATTTCAAGCATGATGTAACATCCTAACAGCAGTTTACTCTGCCATTTGTAAATCAATTATATTGTGGAGAAAAGGACATTTTATAGGGGAGGAATTTTCATTGACCTAAAGAGGACCTTTTTGAGTATAGCTTATGAAAGAATCGTGCAACAACTAAAACACTTGTGTTTTTTGTTAAAACCTCTCTAACTGGCTAGGGAATTACAAGAATAAAAGAACTGTCCTTATACTTTGGGAATGTATGGCTAAGCTTCTAAAGATCTTCAAAGATCAATAACCTAGTAAGTACTCATGAACCTGTACAAAACAGCATCTCTGAACATGGGTCATACTACAGGTATCCCTCAGAGTTAATATTTCTGTTTATAAATAATATAACTTCGATAGGTCCCACCCAGTGCCATTATCTCAAATGCAGATGACATTCTGCTTCTTAGATCTGACCCTTTCTCCTTCGCCAGAGAAAACAGCTGCATATGGACTTTGCAGCATTTTGTTGATGGCTTTCTGTAAAAAAGGCTAATGCGAAACATAAAAGCTGCCAGTATGCCTTTTGTCACAAATCAGAAGCTCAGATTCTATAACCCTTTAAATATAACAGACTTTGATAATAGTCGTATGCAATTCTATGCAGTCTTAAGTATCTAGGCTTGTTGGAAGCAACTGTAATTTTTGGCTCAACAGATAAAAAGTGGAAGGTCTCCAGCATACTTAATGCTTGTTGCAGTATGCCCAGACTTTTCACAATGAAGTCTAGAGCATTATTATCAAGTAATATCCTTATTTCCAGATTAAAAATTGTGCTAAGAATAATTGCATTCAATTCTAACACTAACGCACTGTTCCTACAAACTACCGTAAAAAAATGGATAGGTTGATTTACCTCTCCTCAAGGTAAAAGCACCATTTCACTACCTTTAAAAGGCAAACTTGGCTCCCATTCACTGCCAGAGCCTCTCTTTGTAAATCATAATTCATTGTAAATCGCTGTACAGTCACTATTGGCACTTTTCTTCTAGTAAGCTGCTCCTTGAATCCTCCCTATCATCTCAGAGATGGTGCTGGTGATGCATTAGTATTATTATTCGAGACCACAGTTTGCACAGGCTGTTGGTGAAAAATGTTTGTGTAAATTACTGCCTGCATACCATCTCTCTCCAGAAATCAGACGAAACTGATTATAATTTTCAGCAAAAAGTCCTGAATCATGCAATTGCACCTGGCTCATTAACCATGGCTGCACCCCCCCCCCCCAAAAAAATAATTTTAGTCTCTGTAGTTCAGTTCCTAGACTCATTCTCAGATACATATTTATTATATACAAGCAATATGTTTATGTATATGTTTATAGATGTGCTTGTGTGTGATAAACAGCATATTTCTTATTTATTGTTTGTATTTGCTTGCATCATAGTTTTGTGTTTACTAGTTTTTCTAACTTTAAATCTGAATGCTTCTTCTAAGTAACACATTTAATGTTTGTGCTTGGTTTTGGAGTTCTTCTTTTTACATTTTGGTTCCTGGTTTCCAGCGTGGAGCAAGGTATCTATTGTGAACGTATTTTTGCTGCACCCTTTTGACTGGCTGGCTATATATGTGAGCTTGGACTATTCAGCGGTTTGGCTACCTGCACTTGCTACTACGCGAACTTTTTCCCGCATCTACATCTGGTTGAACTAATACATATATTTTTTGCAGCTGAACCTTATTTACGAGCTTTTTTGCGTTGTGATAACGCTCACACTATTATTGGAACTGAAGCCGGTTATCCTGCACCTATATCTGGTTGAAACAATGTACATATTTTTGAAGCTGAACTTTATTTATGAACCTTTTTGCGTTGTGGTAACGCTCACACTATTATCGGAACTGAAGCCGGTTCCGATTTTTCTGAAGTAAGCACTCATACACATGGAATTGAGTATATATATTTTTTGACCGGAAGATTTTTTGGTTACCTACACCTACACTAGTTATTATATGAATTGTGTACGCCATTTCATATTTAACTGTTTGATGAACTAATTCTTCTTTAAAGACAAACCTCATTTTTTGAATTCTTTACGTGGGGCAGTGCTTCACAACTACTGGAACTGAAACAGATTTCGTTTTCCTTGAAGCAAGTACCTTTGTACGTAGAACCGAACGTACATATTCCTCGACCGGAAGGCATTTTGGTGAGCTTCTACGGACCGACTGGTCACAATTGGGATGTTCGTGGAATTTTATTGAGTACACTAGTTTGGTTCTTGCTGACATCAGGATTATTCTCTTCGGGGTTGGATTTTGTGAACGGAACTGCAGGTATTTTCTTTACCAGTTATCTTCTGGTCATGGGTTACTTGTAGTTATACATTTTTTGGTTACATCAAGCGTTTTTGGAGCACTATTTAGATTGACTGTTAACATTAATTCATCAACGGCTAAACCGTACACAGTTTTTCAGAACTTGTTTTCATTTTTTGATGATTTGAGAGAGTCTGGGTTTGTTATCCATCTTGTTCATCCACCCATTTGCATTGAGTGGAACACGCAATTTGAACAGTGACTGTCTGTGTGTGTATTCTATTTGGTGAACTTTTAACAAGCAACTACATTACATTTCATTATTGTAGTGGACTGAAGCGGAGCAGTTTTGGGATTTTTGCCTATTCATTTATCTTTCTCATCTGTTCTACATTTATAACATTTTCAAGATGTCGGGTGACAATTCCCTTCTTAGTGAGCTCATTAGAATCATCCAAAGTCACTCACAGAATAGTGCACAAAACGAAGTTGGGAATTCTATCCCTTGTGCACAGAGCAGCCCCAAATCCAATGGAACAGAAATACCTGGGAGAGGGGCTCTTGGACCACACAGAGAAACACCGAACACACAGGAAGGGAGGAATGGTCCTGTGAATAATTCTGTGAACAATTCTGGAAGATACCATGTTCGTAATTACAATAACAACAGTAATGAAGATGATTATACTAGATATTACAATATGGATTTTCAAAATTGGTTAAATAAATCTTTTTCATATAATAATGTAAGAGAACAGGAACAATACAATCAGGGTCATACCACTTACAAGGACAAATGTAAAGATTTGAAAATGTTGTTAACCAAGTATAAGAATTTGTCTGTGGAAAATTGGTACTTCAGTAGATGCCTTCACGAGCATATTGTACCTAAGGGTCTTAGAATCACTAAATTTCCTAATAATATAGATTTTGGAACAGATGCTACACTATTTAAGGAAATATGTGCAATATTTGATGAATGTGGTTTATCTGTGATTAAGACACTAATGAAATACAATGAAAATAGAATGGAAAAAGACAAAAATACTATTGACAGATTATATAAGGAGATATCTGAAGATTTACTATTTTCTATTGTGAATATAAACGTATATATTATAGAACTATACAAGATGTGGATGCCATTACAGTACGCAATTATAATAGGAAAATATCCAAAATAAAAAGGGATCTAAAGGACTATGAGTCCAATAATGCTTATAATGATAACACACTTCACCATAGACAACATCTGACCAGGGGAGTTAAATATTATTATCCACATTATACTGATTATAATAGGGTGGGGATACAGGAGGTTGATAACGATAATAATGATGAACATCTCAATCAGCATGATGTTGGTGATACCAACGAGTATAGAGTCAATTATCAGGAAGAATACTACAACAACCACTTCCCTTCAGGGGAATGTGGCCTCAGGAGGTCAGAGAGGATAAAAAACAGGACCCCACCACAACCATCTTATGCACAAGCGGCGGGGAATTACAGCCAACACAGAAACTAAGTTCTAGTTCTGCGACAACTGATGTGAATCATGCAAGTTTTATACAAAGTTCTTTAGGTGAGAATGAAGAGGGAAATATAACTGTAAATTCTATTATATGTTCTTGTAATAATTTTAACATTTTTAATTTTACAGATATGGATATTTCTGAAACTTTTTTTAAGCTTTTTACTAAGGGTTTTACTTTTGTACCACATCAAGTACCTTGTATTAGTAATATTTTATTGGATGTCAAACTTTTTACTAGAAGGTTGAATTTATCTGTGATGTTAGGGAATAATAATAATATTAACGGGATTAAAGGGCTAAAAAGACGCAGCACATACAATCCACCTCTTCATCATGACATTCAGAGTTTTGAGAATGTCGTATGTAACACCATTAGGAAGAATTATCCCCAATATCATAATACTGAGCCGACTAATTTGTCAGAAGAAGAAAAACTTCTTACTTCATTAAAGAGGAATAAAAAAGT
Organism: Protopterus annectens; assembly: GCF_019279795.1. Lineage (NCBI taxonomy): Eukaryota > Metazoa > Chordata > Ceratodontiformes > Protopteridae > Protopterus > Protopterus annectens. The sequence goes on along the minus strand of NC_056731.1, from coordinate 1,128,448,746 downwards.
TAGAATAATGAAACCCGATAAAGGTGGAGGCATGGTCATCGTGGATCAGTGGGATTATACTAGGAGAATGCTGAATATATTGAATAATAAAAGTTACACTACTGTATCTCGTAATGAAATAAATATAGCCTACTCTAAAATTGATTTTATTCTCGAAGATAATTTACTACAAGGGCTATATGATAAGGATTTATTTGAGTTTTTTATGGTCAGTAAACCAGTAGTCCCAGCTATCTTTGGTATACCAAAAATCCATAAGAGTGTCACTGATCCCCCTATGAGACCTATTGTGTCAGCACAAGGATCTAAGACACAACCATTAGCCATATATATTGATATGAAACTAAAGGGCTATCATTTGAAATACCAACACTTATTGATTGACTCATGGGACTTATTAAGGAAAGTGAATGAATTAAATTATATTGATGAAATTATTTTTATAACTATTGATGTCAAAGATCTTTTCACGGTAATACCCCATGATACTGGGCTTGCTTGGTTTGAAGAAATTCTTGTGAATATGGATACATTGAAACCTGAAGAATTCCGTATAATACTGGAAAACATGGAATTGGTATTAAGGAATAACTTTATCTACTTTCAAGGGGAATATTACCACCAAACAGAAGGAGTGGCAATGGGAGCGGCATGTGCTCCCATGTACGCAAATATGGTTATGCTCTTTTGGGAGAAGAATTATGTTTTCACATCGGAATATCATCAACACATGCACAGTTATTTCAGATTTTTAGATGATATTCTAATTTTATGGAAAGGCCAGGAAGAAGAAATATACAATTTCATTGAATATATTAACAGAAGTACAACATTCCTGACCTTCACACACGAGGTCCATAAAAATACTATTCATTATTTGGATGTTAAATTAATGAAAGATGAAGAAGTGAAAGGATACATTTCAGCCCTATATCGGAAAGAGAACTTTTCTAATGCATATTTACATTTTGAGAGTGACCATCCTCTAGTATTAAAAAAGAACATTATAAAGGGACAGATGATCAGAGCTTCTAGGATGACAAGTAAAGAAGATATTTTCTTAAACTAATTAAATATTTTAGAAAACATGTTTTCACAAAGGGGATATCCTAGTGAAGTGATCGAGGAAGCTAAAAAATGTGTCATTACATATAGGAATACTAGATACTCTCCACTGTTAAATAGTCTAACACCAAATGTAAATGTACTTACACAGAATGGGGGGAATACATTTGATATAGGCCAGAGTGTTTTGAATTCCATCTACAATACCCCATACCTGACCTTGACATACCACAAGAATATTGAATGGTTGAAAAAAAGTATCAACAGTGTATGGGAATTGTTTAATAGTATTCCTACTAGGGTAGATGTATTCAAAAGCAGACTCATGTATAGTTATAGAAGGAATCATAATTTAAAAAACATTCTTGAAAATGGAAAAGAACGACTAAATAATGATAACTCTGTGACCCACAATCACAAAAGGGGAACTTTTAGATGCAATAGATGCCCTCAATGCCCATTTATAGCAGGCGAGAAATCTATTTATTTACCAAGTTTACATACTACACTAAAAGCGAGAAAATATAGTAGCTGCTACACCAAAGGTCTGGTCTATTTAGCATATTGCACATTCTGTTGGAGCTTCTACGTAGGAAAAACTGAGAGACACCTACGTAGAAGAATTTTATGAACACATAAGAGACATTAACCGTAAAAATGTTAATAATGCCCTTTATAGACACTCTGTGGTATGTCTCAATGCTAATTTTAAATTCTGGGTTTTGGAAGTTGTTGATAGTCCAGATAGAGGGGGAGACTGGACTACTAAATTATTATATAGAGAAATGATGTGGCAGCTCAGATTAGACGCCTGTAATGGAAAAGGTTTAAATGATTGTATATCTATTGCACCAGCGTTAAAAGTTTTAGCATTGGACCCTAAAAAACACTATTTAAGTGGACAATAGTGTTTAAACATTGTAGTTTACATCTTAAATAATTTATTTTATTTATTATATTTTTTTTATACACATATTTACAATTACACATGTCTACACATTTACTACAAAGATATATTCATACATTTTATGTATTCATATATTAATATATTTATATATTTACATATTTATATATTTATAGAGTTATTTATATATTTATAATTTTATACATTTATATATATATATATATATATATATTACTTACTTTATATTTTATATTTATATTTACATATTTATATATTTATATATCTATATATTTATACATCCATACATATTTAGATTTTGTATATTTATTCATTAATTCATTAAGTCTACATATAACTTAGATATTTCATCAATACGTTTTTAACATTAACACAAACATTTTGAAACATAAAGTGCAACATATACTCTTAATTTTTAACTCTTGGTAACAAGATACAAGAACTAGAATAACAGTTATATTGGACCTAGCCGGTTGACATTATTATGTTTTATTCTATTTTATTTTATTTTATTTTATGATTTCATCTTATTATTTATCTTATTTTCTCTCACTTCATATGTACATAACATCTTTACACATAGCTTAATTTTAATTTTAATTCTATGCTGTTTAAGTGCAATGTTTAACATTACAAATTTTGTAGAAGTGTAGGTGTAGGAAAATCATCCAGCTCACTACGGACATTATTTTTATACTTTTATATTATTCCTTAGATCAACTTTATATTATTGTATTATTGTTTTATTGATTAATTGAGCTCAATTATCTTAATAGCATTGCTCATTGTATAAATATGTCTTTGTTGTTTGGTATAATTGATTCTGAAGAGGTCTCCAGGGTGGAGACGAAAGCGCTCAATCTGTCTTGTTTTCTGTGAATAAAGTGTTAATCTATTGCCGTGGAGTCGGGTGCTTTATACTACACTTTATATTTCCTGTTTTCCACTGCTGGGTTTGTGCTTGGTTTTGGAGTTCTTCTTTTTACATTTAATGAGCTAACAAACCAAACAACTTCCTATGAAGTTGGTCTGCGCTGTAAAGTGTATCACATTTTGTAAATAATGTGCTATGTACATGGTGTAATTCCTCTGTGTTCAAAATGGTGCTTTTCAAATTGTAGCAATCAATGCAATATTACTTATCAGTACTAAGTCACTGTTAGTATTGTATACTAAACCCATAAATAAACTATGTTAATATGACTTTCAACAAAATGTGCAAGTCTATGCATTGTGTACTAAACATTGCAGTATCACATTATGTATTATTAGGACCAAGTCCAGTATTAATACCATTCTATGTGCAAGTCATGTTCTAGTTCTTAGTGTACTAACCACTGCAGTATTATGTTATGCACAATTAGTGCTCAGGAAGTATTTATAGTGTCCAGTGTGTGCCATTTTATGTCACTTATAGCTCAGTACTTGGTGTGTATCTGAAAAAGGTCTTTGGATCAGACCCCCACCCAGAAAACAATTTCAGATAAATGGATAACATTCAGTCAGATCTGCCAGAGGATGCTGAGTAACAGAGATCCCAGTAGCATAACTACACCAAGAATAGGACCAGCTAGTCCTCTAGTCTTGTCTTTCGTTATAATTGTCAGATCTCAAGACTGGATAAGAGGTTGGTGATAATCCAAGGCTTGCTTTTGATGTACTTAACTTCAGAGAGCAACACATTCAGAGGGGTTTTAGAAATGTGTTTCCCATGTACGTATAGCAGATAGTAAGAGGGCTCCATGGGAACACGACATAGAACAGAAGATGGTTGGTCAACGTGAAGTTTCATCCCTTGGCAGTAACTACAGATCAAAAGGATTAACAGTGGCCTCCCTCACAAGAGCCTTACAGTGCCAGCAGAAGTAATGTCCACCATGACTATAATCACTTGAGCCTCTTGCACATGATGTTCTTCATGTTTCACTGTTGCAGTCATTACATTTGGGTAATCCTGCTGGCAGGTTGCCCTCAGCCGGCCTGAATTCCAAAGTCTTGGGTCCTGCGTCGGCTGCTGTCACCCCTTCAGTGACATCAGGTCGTCAGGGGTATAAAAGAAGCAGCCAATGCCATTTTCCCGTCTTTCTTGCCGCACGGTGCCCGAAGCTGAAGCAGTTTGCAAGTGGCAGTCGGCCGACTCCTGAGATTTTCGTGTTTGAGTTTCAGATCCGAAGTCTTCAATAAAGTTAAGTACCCTGTTGGGGAAACTTTTTTCTTGCTCCAGACCGATGTCAGAAAAAGTCAATAATTGTATTTCATTTGGAAAGCAAATAACTCATAAGGATTTTCATTCTTACTGTATTCCTTGCCTAGGCCCTGATCACAACATTACTGGTTGTCAGTTTTGTGCTAGATTTAACCAACGCACTATTAAGCGTCGGTATGATTTTGCTTTAAACTTTTTTGGACGCCGGTTTAATTATCCTGAAATGTTGTCAGATAGCCATCCGACTACCGGAGTTTACAAAAACCGCAAAGAAAAGGATAGAGAAAAACAACCGAGGCCCAAAACCAACGACAAAGCTTCTCCTAAGCCAGTCGCCGGTTCTCAGTGAGGCGCTTTCACAGCCCCTGACGCCCGCTACTTTAGAGTCGCAGGCCACTACCGACTCCCACGTGGAGTCGGCTATGCCGCTGGATACTCAAGGTATTGGAGCTTCGGACGCTAATCCCTCAGATGGGTCCGGAGCCGCTGAGCAGGTACCGGCTTCTGAGGGTGTATTCAGACCTAAACATCTTTACATTAAAACAACTTCAGCTTCAAAGGCAAAGACTAAAGCACCTTCTCAAGCAAGGAAACAAACTCAAGAGCCACATGGACAGGCCTCTATGCCCAAAAAAATGATGCTCAAAATGGCCGAAGACTTGATTACCTTGATCAGGGGTTCCCATCCCCCTCCTGATAAGAGGCCTAGGCAAGACACTGACTATGAATCTTCAGATCAGGTTTCTGTTTCTTCTGATTCCTCTTCTGATCAGGAATATTCTCTTCCCCCCTATGAGGATTCTGATGCTGAAGAATCTATACCTTCAGCATCTCCTCCTGAGGACTATTCCTTTGGGGAAACCTTGCATACCATGAGGGAGCATTTCCACTGGGAGAGCCAAGATTTTTCAGAATCTAAAAAGAGGCTCAGGGGTTTTCTTTTACTACCTCAGCACAGGCCTCTAGCCATTCCACCTGTATTAAACATTGTAGATGATGTGTTTTCGGAGTCGAGTCTGACCTCTGACTCCTTACCGCCAGCTCCTGTTAAGCCTGACAGATATTACAGGGCTCCTGACTCGCACAAATTTATTTTTAAAAACCCTGCTGCTGACCCAGAAACTATTTCACAGGGTCCAAAGGAAGTTAAGGCTTCCACTGCAAAAAACCCCGACCCTCTCTGACAGAGATTCAGGGGCACTGGATAGATGGGGAAAAAAGGTTTACACATCTGCAGCTTTGGCTATAAGGGCCTTAACTGTCAATTTTATATGCTTAAGTATCAGCAACATGTCATGGGATTGCTTAAACAGAAAATGTTGTTAAATTCTGAATGTACAGAAAACAAGGAAATGCAGGATTTGTTGTATGCAGCAGAACAAGTTGGAAAACATACTTTGCAATGTGGTTTTGATTCTTTGGAGGACTCCTGCAGGACCGCAGTTACGGGTTCTGTAATTAGGAGACATGCTTGGTTAAAGGAACAAAATCTACCTGATCATGTTAAAGTTAAATTACTAGATGCACCTTTACAGCATGATACTTTGTTTGGTGTTAAGGTAGAAGAGGTGTTAAAGAAAATGGAGGGCAAAGCTAAATCTATGCAAACTGTCAAAGATATTTTACAAGTACAGCCACTTGGGTTTAGTAGACACTGGCCTACAAAAAATGGTCCTTTCCTGTATCAGACAGACCTCAAAGGGGCAGATCCCAGGGGAAAATTAGCACTTTTTGCTCAAAATTGGCGCATCATAACCCAGGACAAGTGGGTTTTAAACATAGTGTCACAAGGCTACAAGTTCCATTTCCATACTCTGCCAAAGGCAAACTGCTGGCCAGATCTGCCAAAAAGTCAATGGGCAGAGGCACAAAAACAAGACTCATCCCTCATGGACATGGGGGCCATTCAACAAGTACCAGAGAAAGAGCAGGAACAAGGATTTTACTCAAGACTGTTCTTGGTACCCAGAAAGGACAAGACCTGGAGGCCAATACTGGACCTATCTATTCTGAACACTTTCCTGGATATTCCAAAATTCAAAATGTTGACTTTGCAGCAGCTTCTGCCCATGCTGGGCAAGAATGCTTGGCTTGTGACTTTAGACCTAAAAGAGGCATACCTGCATGTTCCAATCAGACAATCATGCAGAAGATACCCAAGATTCAAGGCTGGTTCAATGCATTACCAATTCTCTGTACTGCCCTTTGGTTTATCTACTGTGCCCAGGGTCTTTACAAAGTGCCTCGCACCAGTAATTGCATTCTGCAGACAAAGAGGAATACAAAAATATCCTTACTTGGACGACTGTGTCATTCAAGCAGAGAACAAGGACATTCTTCTTCAACATCTGGCATTTGTGAAAAGACTTCTAACATGCCTAGGGTACACAGTCAACAAAAAGAAATCAAAACTAGTACCCTTACAAGAGATAACATTCCTGGGTGCAAGCTTGAATACAACTGCCCAGATGGCTTATCTCACGCCAAACAAACAAAGGCAACTGACTACCTATTTCAAAATGTTGGCAACAAAGGTCCAGTTATCTGCAAGAAAAATTCTGCAGGCTTTGGGCTTCATGGCATCCTGCATCCTACTAATTCCATATGCAAGACTGCATATGAGGAAACTTCAATGGTACCTAAAAGGTGTTTGGACCCAACATTGCCACAGCCTGGAAACAGTTATTACTCTCATTCCCTGCCTGCAACAGGAGTTTCGATGGTGGGCAAAGACTAGTCACCAGAACAAGGGACAGCCATTCACAATACCTCCAGCCAGGCAGACACTAACAACGGATGCATCAGACTATGCCTGGGGAGCACACATGGCAGGAAGATGCATTCAGGGCACATGGTCCTCAAACCAAATGCATCTACATATCAATCAAAAAGATGTTAGCTGTTCAAAATGCCCCAACAGCCTTCAAGGACCTACTTCATCCGGGACAATTACTGATAAAGACAGACAACACCACGGTCATGTGGTATATAAACAAGCAGGGGGGCACACATTCTTAACCCCTTTACAGACTAGCCATGACCTTGTGGGACACAGCTTTGACTTACCAAGTACATTTGCAGGCACAATTCTTGCCAGGAAAGGAAAATACTCTGGCAGACGAACTAAGCAGAAACCTCATGGATCCCCACGAGTGGAAGGTGGATCCACAAGGCTTCAGCATGATAACAAGGAAATGGGGATGCCCGGACATAGATCTATTTGCCTCCCCTCTCAATTACCAACTAAAAAGATTCTGCACAAGGACTTATCACAGACAAGCATGGAAAGTGGACACCCTATCAGTATATGCCATTCCTCCACTGCCTCTCCTCCCCAAGGTGCTCCTAAAGGTCAGACAGGAGAAGCCAAAGATGATACTGATTGCCCCAGACTGGCCACGCCAGTACTGGTATCCAGTACTAAGGAACTTATCTCTATATCCAGCTTGGACCTTACCTCAAATACCTCCACTGCTGTCCCAGCAAAACAATCGGATCATGCACAGCCAACTCAGGACATTAAACTTGGCAGCATGGTGGATAATGTAGTCATACAAAAAACACCTCTCAGTAAAGCTGTGATGGATGTCATTCTGGAAGCCAGAAGGCCTAGTACTAGAAAGTCTTATGCTGGAAAATGGAAGAGATTCTGTGCCTGGAACCAGGCACAAGGAACTGATACAGCGGTACCAAATATTCCTCAGATTTTGCAATACTTAACTGAGATGCTGGACAAAGGCCTATCTTTTTCATCAATTAAAATTCATGCCATTTCGGCTCATTACAATACAGAGCCACCACTTTTTTCTCACCCTTTATTAAGGCAGTACCACAGAGGAGCCAAAAATTTAAGGCCCCCAAGGAGACTACCACTACCTGCATGGGACCTCAACTATGTCTTGGAAAAACTCACCCTGCCTCTTTTTGAGCCAGCTGCTACTGCTGATATGAAGTTTTTATCTTGGAAAACAGCTCTGCTCTTAGCAATTACTTCTGCAAGATGAGTTTCAGAGCTACAGGCGCTCATGGCTGTGGAACCTTTCATCATTTCTCATGCAGACAGGGTCTCCCTGAGGACAAACCCAACATTTATGCCTAAAGTAGTGTCCAATGTGGCTCTTAACCAAGCCATCCATCTGCCAACCTTTTACCCAAATCCACAGAACAAGGGGGAGAGCATTTTGCATTATTTGGACATACACAGACAGCTTAGATTCTACTTGGACAGAACCAAAGCTTTCAGGAAGACAGAGCAATTACTAGTGGCATATGCTGCAGGATCACAAGGAAAGCCTGTCTCAAAGCAGACTATTTCTAAGTGGTTAGGCCACTGAATTCGTTTCTGCTACTTACACCATGGCAAGCCAGTGCCTGAGGGCATTAGGCCTCATTCCACCAGAGCTGCAGCCACCTCAGTAGCCTTTCTCAGGGGAGTACCAACCAAAAACATTTTAGAGGTGGCTACTTGTCAGTGCACACCTTTACAAAGCATTATCATCTGCCACTCTATTCTAAATCCAGGGCAGGCATTGCCACTGCAGTTCTGCAGGGCCTCATAGCCACTTCTACTGCTGTCTAGTTCCAGCCTCCCAACCATAGCTTTGGGACTCTACCCAAATATAATGACTGCAGCAGTGAAACACGAAGAACATAGTACAGTTGTGTATACTTAACATAAATGTAGATGTTTGAGTGTATTCACTGTTGCAGTCCAGGTTACCCACCCACCTTCCCCCTTTTTATTTTGGATCTTATCTTTCCTTGTCTGATTTATACTACCTATGTGGTGTATTTGCTTATAGATGAAGGTAAAATTTATATTTGTTTATTTCTGAATATATATATATATATATATATATAAAGTCCACAAAGAAAATCCCAGCACTCGAAAAAATTCACTCGGTCAGCATGAAGTGAAAAAGTATTTTATTAGGGCAACCACAGCCCAACAACACAAACCGGTGGCCGGTTTCGCTCACAGCGTCCTCAGTGTATATATATATATATATAAAGTTTGGCTACCCTTTTTGGGGTCACCTGACATCTGGGGCAAGAAAAACTGAAGAAAATGGCATTGGCTGCTGCTTTTATATCCCTGACGACCTGACGTCAGGGAAGGGGTGACCGCAGCAGACGCAGGACCCAAGACTTTGGAATTCAGGCCGGCTGAGGGCAGCCTGCCAGCAGGATTACCCAAATGTAATGACTGCAACAGTGAATACACTCGAACATCTACATTTATGTTAAGTGTACACAACTGTACTTTAAATGTATGCTGATGAGGTTGGAAGGAAACAAATAGAGGTAGTGCAAGTAGCACATCCCTGTCATAACTCAGACTGTTAAAATTCTGAATTTGGCCAGTGTGAGTTAAACTGGAGTGAGCAAAAATATTAAACAAATTGACTAGTAAAAAGTAGATGCAATTGTTTAACACGCCAGGTGCATGAATGAATGAATACATTCAGAGTGAAAATGTGAATGCTAAGTGCAAAAAGCTTGGTTGATTGTAAACAAAAGTAACAAAGTAAAGTAGCCATTAATTGCCAAGTAGTTGGACAGCAGTGATGACTACAACATAAACATTCAGTGTCCAGATGCTTAACAGTGTAGAATAAACAAAAGTTCAGAGAACAGAATAGAATCCAATACCTAAAAGAAAAAGATGGTCTTGTGTTATAAATAGGATTAAAAGCAAGTCCGATAAAGGAATATGACTTGCCACAAAATGTTTAAATCTATGCGTCTAGTATACTAGACAAGTTATGCTAAGTGTGTTGTAGTGCATATCCAAAATACATGTTGAGAAGCGCAAAACCAGTCAGGAAATCATTAGGGTTTAGTTAAACAAGTAACACAAACACTTAAAAAGGAGCAGCATAAATAGTTAAACAGGGTAACATGGACTTAACCAGGTGAATTGCTTGAAACCACTCCATGAAGTTCAAAAGGTAGAAAACGACGAATGCAGACAATGACACTGGCAATCTTGATTAGAAGTAGGCCTTTCTGCTGCAAAAAACTGTAAGCCAGATAAGAAAAGCAACTGTTGGTGTCAGTCATTAAGATAGCAAAGAGTTTAAATGGGTAGGTTCTGCTTCTGAAGAAAAACTAAAGTTGCATATCTGTTTAAATGTGGAAGGAGCAAAACAGATATGAGCAAAAGCCCTGTCAGACCAATGGGAGTTGTTGTTGTGTCTTTCGGCTTTTCCCGGTTAGGGGTTGCCAGAGCGGAACTCCGGTCCAGTAATGATTGGCAGTAGATTTTTACGTGCCGAGTTGCCGGCCCTGACGCACAACCTTCAACGAAGGTACGCCCATGTCACGAATGTCTCCACACAGAAGACGCTCTAACTGAGAATCAAACCAGACAACGTCTTACTGTGAGGTGACAACGCTATGTAAAAATCTTAAAATGAGTAGGAGTACTGAAGTCCAAGAATAAGGCAAACTAGAGGGTAGGTAAGTGTCTCAGTCCTGATGGCACTGAGTGGATATCTCAGTCCTGAAAACAATAATGAGGCAACTCAGATGTTCTTCATCTCACATTGCTGCAGTCATAACCTGTGGGTAGTCCGCTGTCCTCGGTCGGCCCGAATACCAAAGTATTAGGCTGGCGTCGGTCATGGGCGCTCAGATCTGACGTCAGTGCATCCCGGTATTAAAGTGCATGACCGACGTCATATCCTCAGTCTTTTTTGCCGCATGGTCCGAAGCAGAAGCAGCGTTTGCAAGTGCCGTTCGGCGTTCTGAAATTTTCGTATTTCGACTTTCAGACCGAAACCAAGTTGGGCTAAGTACCCCGTTGGGGAATATTTTTGTTTTTTCTTGCTTCAGTTAATTCCGGATGTCAGAAAAAGTGAATAATTGTATTTCTTGTGGGAAACAAATACCGCATAGGGATTACCACTCTCTTTGTATTCCTTGTTTGGGGCCTGAGCACGACGTAGTCGGGTGTCACTTTTGTGCTAGGTTTAATAAGCGCACCATTAAACGTAGGTTAGATTGCGCTAGGCTTGTCTTTGGGAAGCGGTGTAATTACAATATGCCGTCGGATCCTCTGACGCCTGCTTCTGCTAAGAAGCGCAAGGATAAGTCGTTAAGGTCCAAGCAGGATGAGTCGTCCGTTCCGGACGCCGGTTCTTTAGAAACTATGCTGGAATCTGTAGATCCGGCCGAGGTTTCAGCTGAGTCTCAGGGGGAGACATTAATTTTGCAAGATGTGGCCTCACAGGTGTCAGGTCAGGCTGAAGGGGCCTCTCAGGTTGCTGTACTCCCTTCTTTGCCTAAGGTGGTTAGGCCTTCTCCTTCAGTCTCTAAGATATCTTCTAAGGGCAGGCCTGGTTTGCCCTCCTCAGGTGTCAGTCCTAGTTCTGCAGGCTCTGTGCCTAAAAAACACATGCTTAAAATGGCAGAAGATTTAATTTCCTTAATCAGGGGTTCTATGCCCCCTCCAGATAAGAGGCCTAGGGTGGAGCCAGAAGTGGAAAGTTTGGAACAGGCTTCAGATTACTCAGAGTCTTCGGCTGAAGACACTCAGGATTTTCCTCCTTATTCAGAGTCGGACGCAGAGGATTCCAGTCCTTCTGCTTCTCCTCCAGAGGATTTTTCCTTCTCAGAAACCTTGCATTCTATGAGGGAGCATTTTAAATGGGAAGGTCAGGATTTCTCGGATTCGAAAGAGGCTTAGGGAATTTTTGTTTTTGCCTCAACATCGGCCCTTAGCTATACCTCCTGTTTTGGATGTTGTTCAGGATGTTTTCTCTGAGGCTTCCCTTAATCCAGACTCTCTGCCTCCTGCCAGTTAAACCTGATAGGTATTACAGGGTGCCTGAGGCTCATAAATATCTGTATAAGAGCCCAAGGGCTGACCCAGAAACTATTAGTCAGGGACCTAAGGGTGTCAGGGCTTCTGTTGTAAAGAATCCAGTTCCTATGGATAAAGAATCTAGAGCTTTGGATAGGTGGGGTAAAAGTGTACACCTCTTCCACTCTAGCAATGAGGGCTTTGAATTGCCAGTTTCATATGTTAAAGTACCAGAATTTTCTCCTTACTCAATTAAAATCTAAGGTAGATGCTTTAGCAGAGGGCATAGAGTGTAAGGAATTACAGGAGTTGGTTCATGCCTCTGATCAGGTGGGTAAGCATTCCTTGCAGTGTGGTTTCGATGCTTTACAGGCTTCTTCCAGGGTGGCTGCCACTGGCTCAGTTATTCGCAGGCACGCCTGGCTTAAGGATCAGAGTTTGTCAGAGCATGTTAAAGCTAGAATTTTGGATGCTCCTTTACAGTCTGAAGTTTTGTTTGGTCCTCCTGTGGAGTCTGTCTTAAAGAAAATGGAAGACAAAGCTAAGTCTATGCAGACTGTTAAAGATTTTTTGCAGGTGCAGCCCCCTAAGTTTAGCAGAAATTGGCCTACTAAGGGATGGGCTTACCCTTCTTCTGATTTACAGTCTAGGGGCAGATCTAGACATAGTAGGGGCAGAGCTCAAGAGTTCTTTCAGGCCTAGAACGTGGAGTTCCCCTGCACCATCTACAAGTGAGGGCAGGGGCCAGTCCTTTCGTAAACAGGCCCAATGACCTGCATCTTCAGCTGCCAGATCCCTTCTGTCTGGCAGCTCCTTTGGGAGGAAAGTTAGCACTTTTCAAGCAAAACTGGCTTTTAGTCACCCAGGACAAATGGGTACTGGACATTATAAACCGAGGCTACAAGTTTTATTTCCACACATTGCCTCCTTTCAAAGGCATGCCAGACGTTCCTCCTCAGCAAAGAGTAGAGGCTCACAAACAGATTTCTTTACTTCTTCAAATGGGGCTATACAGCAGGTCCCTATGTCAGAAGTGGGCCTAGGATTTTATTCTCGCCTGTTTCTTGTACCAAAGAAAGGAAACACTTGGAGACCAATTTTGGATTTATCTATCCTCAACACATACCTGGACATTCCAAAATTCAAAATGTTGACGTTGCAACAACTTCTGCCTCTGTTGGGCAAAGACCACTGGATGGTAACTCTGGATCTCAAAGAGGCTTATCTTCATGTTCCTATCAGACCCAGTTGCAGGAGATTCCTGCGTTTGGCTGGGACTTTACATTATCAGTTCTCTGCATTGCCCTTTGGCTTATCTACTGCGCCCAGGGTGTTCACAAATGTTCTGGCCCCGGTGATAGCCTACTTAAGGTTAAGAGGAATACAAATTTATCCTTATTTGGACGATTGCCTGATTCTTGCTCAAGATGAAAACAAGCTACTTCACCATCTACAGTATGTTATGGCAGTGTTAAGGTGCCTAGGGTATTCTGTGAACGAAACAAAGTCCAGTCTAGTACCCTCTCAGGAAATGTGCTTTCTGGGTGTGAGACTGAATACAGCTTCCCAGATGGCTTTTTTGACCCCGGACAAGCAAAGAAACCTTACACTTTACTTCCAGCAATTGTCTCTATGGTCCAGGCTGACTGCAAGGACAGTCCTTCAAGCCTTGGGGTTCATGGCATCTTGTATTCTGGTGCTTCCCAATGACAAACTGCATATGAGGAAGCTACAATGGTATCTCAAAAATGTATGGACACAACACTGCCACGATCTGGACACTGTCATTCAAATAATACCTTGCATTCAAAAGGAATTTTTGTGGTGGGCTCAGGAATATCACCTAAACAAGGGACTGTCTGTGACCCGACCAGAGGCGAGTCAGATCTTAACGACAGATGCCTCGGACAAGGCTTGGGGAGCACACCTCAATGGAAAGTGGGTTCAAGACACGTGGCCTGCCAGACTTCAACATTTACATATCAACTTGAAGGAGATGTTGCAGTCCAATTTGCATTGATGGCTTTCAAGGATTTACTTCACCCGGGACAAGTGTTGATTCAAACAGACAACAAAACTGTCATGTGGTACATCAACAAGCAAGGGGAACCCATTTACCCTCTTTGCAGACAAGCTATGATTCTGTGGGAGACTGCTCTCAGTATGCACCTCACTCTTCAGGCAAGGTTTCTGCCAGGAGCACAGAACTCCTTAGCAGATGTTTTGAGCAGACAGATGGTGGATCCACGCAGTGGAAGTTGGATCCTCATGTATTTCACAGTTGACAGTGATATGCGGGACTCCAGACATAGATCTGTTCGCTTCTTCACTAAATTTCCAGTTGCCAAAGTTTTGCACAAAGATGTTTCATCCCACAGCTTGGAAAGTGGATGCTCTATCATTCAGTTGGAGCAATCTTCACGTCTATGCCTTTCCTCCTCTGCCTCTCCTTCCCAAGGTGCTCTTGAAGGTCAGACAAGACAAGCCCTCCATGATTCTAATAGCTCCAGATTGGCCTCGGCAGCACTGGTACCCTCTGCTGAGGAGTTTAGCACGGAGCCTCCTTGGCCTTTGCCTTCAATTCCACACCTTTTGTCCCAGGCGGGCAATCATTTCCTCAATGTCAGGATTCGGTCCCTGCATCTAACAGCCTGGCATATTCTGTTCTAGAACCTGGAGGGTCAAGCTTCCTCAACAAGTTTTGAATGTTATTTTGGAGGCCAGAAGGCCTAGTACAAGGAAAGTTTATGCTGATAAATGGAGGAGATTTTTTATTTGGAGCACAGCAAGGAGTTTTGATGTTTCCAGGCCTAATTTGAGTGTTTCTCTTCAATATCTTACAGAATTATTAGACAAAGGTTTGTCTTTCTCCTCTGTAAAGTTCATGCTGCAGCCATTTCTGCTCACTATGACTGTGACCCACCATTATTCTCTCATCCTTTGTTTAAACAGTTCCTTAGAGGGCAAAGAACATAAGACCCCCATAGAGCTCCTACTCCTTCCTGGGATCTTAATTTTGTGTTGGAAAACTTACTTTACCTCCTTTTGAACCTGCAGCTACGTCTGAGTTAAAGTTTTGTCTTGGAAGACTGCTTTTGTTGGCCATTACGTCTGCTAGAAGGGTTTCTGAATTACAGGCTCTCATGGCAGTTGAGCCCTTCCTGATTTTTCATAAGGATAGGGTATCTCTGCGTACTAACCCTACTTTTATGCCTAAAGTGGTTTCAAATGTGGCCCTGAACCAATCTATTCATTTGCCTACTTTTTATGCTGATCCCCAAAATAAAGGGGAGAAACTTTTGCACACTTTGGATATTCACAGGCAGTTGCGTTATTATTTGAGCAGGACTAAAAGTTTCAGACAGTCTCAACAGTTATTTGTTTCTTTTGCTTTGAGCTCTCAGGGGAAACCTGTTTGTAAACAAACTATTTCTAAGTGGATTGGTCATTGTATTGCCTTTTGTTATTCTCATCATGGTAAGGAGATTCCGGCTGGAATCAGACCTCATTCCACTAGGGCTACTGCCACTTCTACTGCTTTTTGAGGGAGTAGCTACCAAAGATATTTTGGAAGCAGCTACTTGGAGTTCAGTGCACACTTTTTCTAAACATTACCATCTCCTCTTTATTCCACATCTAGGGCTGGGTTTGCCACTGCAGTCTTGCAGGGCTTATTAGCAGCCCCCAATGCTTTATGATTTGGCCAACCTCCCTTTACTTTTGCTTTGGGATTCTACCCACAGGTTATGACTGCAGCAATGTGAGATGAAGAACATAGTACAGTTTTGTACCTACCATAAATGTAGATGTTCGAAGATCCACATTGCTGCAGTCCAATTTACCCTCCCTCCTTCCCCTCTGTAGTTTGGAGTGTTTGTTTGTTTAGGTTGTAGATATTGTTTGTACATGGGTTTTGGAGGTTTTTTCTATTTTAGGGCCTTCTGACATCTGGGGCAAGAAAAGACTGAGGATATGACGTCGGTCATGCGCTTTAATACCGGGACGCACTGATGTCAGATCTGAGCACCCATGACCGACGCCAGCCTAATACTTTGGTATTCGGGCCAACCGAGGACAGCGGACTACCCACAGGTTATGACTGCAGCAATGTGGATCTTCGAACATCTACATTTATGGTAGGTACAAAACTGTACTTTTCTTTATGGAAGTGGATGCCAAAAACAGGTAAACAGGATGTCAACCAGAAGACAAGGTACTGCAGCCAGCCAGCCAGAGTGTTTGCAACTCTAGCTGATTCAAAGCTCAGTGCAGAATGAGTCAGCATAAGATGGTAAAAAAATATTAAAACGGTAACCATTGGTGAATCATTGCAAAAACATCTCCAGCTAACAAATTAGTGAAAGACATGGCTCACATGCTACAAAGCAGACTATCTTTCACTTGCATAAGTACATTCATCATTTAAAGGCAGTTATATTTGTTTGCTGTTTTCCCCTGATCCTGTCATGTGCCTGCTCCCTTGCACTCTGTTTCCAGTTAGTAATGTCCCCATTAATAATAATAAAGTGACTCTTCCACATCAGTTCTCTCCAGAACTAGAACTGTTTCCACTTGCACTCCGTTTTTCTTCACCTCTCATTACCGCATTTGCTGTCTTTTGTGATATAGACTTCTACTCCACTTTATGACAGGGCTAAGGCCTTTTTTTTTTTTTTTTTTTTTTTTTTTGCAGTTTCTTATGGACATTCCTTTGCTTTTCATCTAGCAGTTTTATTAACCTTCTCTTTTCCGTTCCATGTCTTCCTTCATCTCTGTCTTATAATTCCCACTGCGGTTCTCCCTTTCAGATCCAGCTCTGCTGCTTTTTGCAATTTCCTTTGTAACCCATGTAGTTAACCATTTTTCTGGCTTTTTACTCTTTGGTCATCTTGGCTTTTCTGTGTTCTTAGAGTTTTCCTTTTTGTTCCTGCTTTTGTTTTCCAGCCTCCTCCCCTTCATTGCTGTACGTGTTTGGTCTTTCTGGTTTTGCTTAACTTGAGATATGGGACCTGTTCTCTCCTTTCTTAGATTTTAGTTTTCTTTCCTTCTGCTTAGATGAAATCTGTTTTTTCTTTGCCCTCCCCTTGGGTCTTCTCAGTTTATCCAGCCCTTTCCTATCATAAGACCAGCCCCACTCTCACACTGACCTTTTTAACAACTGTTCTGCCCATTTTCCAGTTTGTTTCCATGCCTTTTAGCCAGAGGCATTCCATACTGATTGGTTCCATCTAGTGTACCATTATCTAGAATGCTGTTTAGCATTCCAAACGTTGACACCATGTACTACTTTTTTACCTTATAATTTCCATTCCCTGGTCCATTGCATTTTTGATTTCCATAGGGTTCTCCTGCCCCTGCTATTCAAAAAGGTGAAGAAAAATTTGTCTGAAAAACAATACCACTTGCCTGGCTTTCATTCTTTAAGCAGAAACTGTTAATATCTGAGTTTTACAAGTCTTAAGTGTAATGGTATACAGCTGCAAGTCAGATGTGTTGTACCAGTATAATTCTGTGTTAGGGAGGAGTAACTCATGAAACCAGAGTGAAATTAAAGGGGTATTACCTGTGTATCCTGCATTATAAGTAGAACATTATGTGGCCGAGTTGTATTTATTTTGTCAGCATTTGGAGATGTTTGTCTCATTTAAAATTTTTGGTAGACAGGAATGCAATTAGCTCCTGTTTATGTAAATATCAGCTTGCCTTTTTGATCCCTACAATGTTTAGCATTCCGCAGCAGAAGACCACTGTTGTTAATCAGTACTTCAGTAAACAGTGTACAATTATATTCTTTGAGAAGGATGAGCAGTATTATTTTCCTTATAGGTGCTCTACTGAATGTACCTAATCAGTATTTTCTGTTCCATATACAAAGTTTGGCTTTCTGACTTTGATTAGTAATAACTCTTTTTATGCATTTTGTAACTACAGTGCTATAACTAGAGTCAAGTCACCTCCAGTACTATAATCTGTGCAAAAAACAGTATTTTCATTAACTATATAGATTAATGATCAGGCTTAACTTTTAAATAATAGATGAGTAAGCAGCCACTTCCAGTGTAATACTAATAGTGTAACAGTGTAGTACTAATCTAGAGTGTAGTTAATAAGGCAATAGTGTCAGAAAAGTGCAGATGTTCTTTGTGTTACACTGTTGCAGTCCTGACTTGTGGGATTTCCTGCTGTGAAAGCCCTAGGTCGGCCTGACTACCAAAGAAAACTCCGTCTCCCAGGTTGGCAGATGCCATGACTGACATACTCAGGTATAAAATGATTTCAGTCTTTTCTTGCCATCAGAGCCCAAAGCAGTGTTCAAGAGCATTGGTCTGTCCGCACCACTGAGAAGTCATCGTAGGAAAGATAAATACCCATTTGGGGAATTACTTTCTTTTCCTTTAACTCATGTCAGATAAAGTAAATAATTGTCTCCACTGTGGTAAGCAAATCCCACATAGAGACTTTCACTCACTTTGTGTCACCTGTTTAGGCCCAGACCACAACATGCCTAGTTGCTGTTTTTGTGCTCATTTTAGCACTAGGACTATTAGGTGTAGGGCTGAATTTTTAGTGAGATTCCTCAATCAAGAATCTTCTAACTCACTTCTTATGGCGTCCACTGGTCATTCTGAAATTGAGCATTGAAGGTGAAAGAAAGCAAAAGAAAAACAAAAGCTTAGGTCTTCGGACGGCAACCATTTGCAGTCTGCCTTTCCCTCTAGGGTTGTGATTGTTGAGGAAATTGAGGCACTTTTGCAGCCCCCTTCGGTGTCTGAAATTGTGACACAGGCCTCTGTTGAGACCCATTTGGAGTCCGACATGCTGTTTGTCCCACGTACTTCTATGCAAGCCCTTGCATGTGGCAAATCGGTTGGGTTTGGGTCCCCTCAGAAGTCTTCAGCTACCGAAGAGTGTTTTTCTACTGGTGATGCTCCATAAAGGCCTCAGTCTACACCACTGTTTTTTCACCCTTCCTTAGAGACAGGCACCTGTAGCGGGACCTCCGCCTAGTCTTACTGGTTCCCTTTTGCAGGGATCCTAACAGGATTTGATTAGATTAGCTGAAGACTTGATTTCTATTGTTAGGTCAAGACAAGCCACAGGGAATATCTTACTAGGAAAAAGGAAAAGGGATGCTCCTTCGGAAGTTTTTCCAGACCCTTTTCAATCAGATGAAGATTCTGGGTCTGAAGAAGGCTCCTCCTATACATCCTATGATGAGACTGATTCAGAGGAGAACCTTCCCTCATTCTCCCCACAGAGGATTTCACCTTTGCAGAGACCCTTATTGCTGTGAGACAACATTTTCAGTGGGAGGCACAGGAATATCCCCAGTCCAAAAAGAGACTTAGGGAGTTCCTGGATCTACCTGAACACAAACCACTGGCTAGTCCCTCCATTTTAGAGGTAGTAGAAGATGTTTTCCAGGATTCCTCCTTGAATTCTGATTCCATTCCCCCAGCCCCACGTAAACCAGACAGGTTTTATAGGGTGCAGGACTCCAACAAATACCTTTTTAAAAATCCCTCTGCTGACCTTTGTCACTCTGGGGCCCAAAGGGGCTAGAGCCAGTTTATCCAAGAACCCTTTACATAGATACAAAGAGAATAAAGGCCATTGATAGGTTCAGGAGAAAGATATATACACCTGCCACTCACTATGAGGATCCTCAGCTGTCAATTCCATATGTTCAGGTGTCAGCAAACCATTTTAAATCAACTTGAACAGAAGGTCACCTCCCCAGAGGAAAAAATGTTTCCTAGGTCTCTGTCACTCCATTTCTCTTGTAGCTAAACATTCATTACACTGTGGTTATGATGCCATGGAAGCTTCTTGGAGGGCAGCTGCCGCAGGCTCAGTTATTAGAAGGCATGAGTGGTTTAGCGAACAATCTCTTTCTGACCGTACTAAATCAAACCTTCTGGATGCTCCCCTGGACAAAGACTTTCTGTTTGGCCTTAAAGCAGACAGTTCTCAAAAAGCTTGGAGGACAAATCAAAGTCTATGCAAACGTTGAAGGACTTCCTCCAAGTGCAGCCTCCTAAGTTCAGTAGGAACTTTCCTACTAATCATTGATCATTTCCCTCCCAGCCTAGGGATAGACAGAGGAAACCACAGTGGGATAGAACCCATAAGCAGCAGCAACAGTTGCAAAGAAGCAGGCAGTGGACCTCTGAGGCTCCCAGGCAAGGGAGTTCTATGTCCTAAGTCCCTGCCAGAGACCAACTATGACTCATCCACCCCGCTTCCCCCATCCCACCCACAACCCAAGACTAGGAGGAAGGCTGTCACTCCAAGTAAAACTGGGCCCCTATCACTTCGGTCAAGTGGGTTCTAGACATTATTTCAAATGGTTACAAACTCATATTCAAAGAGCCTTTAAAATACTAAGGCTATCCAGATGCTGCACAAAATCAATAATCAGAGGCCCTTGCCCAAATTCAGATCTTGTGCTCTCAAGGAGCTGTGGAAACAGTTCCAGAAGATCAAAAAGGCAAAGGATACTACTCCCGGCTCATCCTGGTTCCCAGAAAGGAAGGCTCTTGGTGCCCCATCTTGGACCTGTCCAACCCTAATCAGTTTCTCCTGCTTCCAAAGTTCAAAATGTTGACTTTTCACAAGCTATTACCCATGATAACCCCTCAGGCCTTCATGGTCTCACTAGACCTAAAAGATGCCTATTTACACATTCCAATTCAAAAGTCTCACAGAAGCTATATTTGCTTAAGGGCAGGGTCCAGTCACTATCAGTTTGCAGCACTTTCCTTTGGCTTGTCTACTGCTGCAAGGGTTTACAGTGTCTAGCACCTGCAATTACTTTCTACAGGACCGTGCGGGTCCAAATATGCCCTTACCTGGACAATTGCCTGATACAGGCTACAGACCTGTCAAAACTCCTCAAGGACCTGAAGTTCACCCAACATCATCTGTCCTCTCTGAGATTCACAGTAAATCTCCAGAAGTCCAGCACTGCCCCAACCAATAGTTTTCTTGGGGGCAGTCCTGGACTCTTCACTTCAAAAGGCCTTCCTTCCTCCAGACAAAACCTCCTCTTTGACAGGTTACTTCCAAAAAATCCATCAGAAACATTGCATCTTTGCCAGAGAGTTTCTGTGAACACTGAGATGTATAGCATCACATATCATATCCTCATTGTTCTCCTGGCCAGGCTGTACATGAGGAAGCTTCAGTGGTGCCTCAAGAAAGTATGGTGCCAGAGCTCTGTGTCTAGAGACTGAGATACAGCTAATCCCTCGTCCCAAACAATAGTTTGCTTGGTGGGTACAGGCTTGTACCCAGAATCAGGGCCTTCCCTTCAGTTTCACTCCACAGACCCAAACCTTCACCATGGATGCTTCAGAGACAGCTTGGAGGGCTCACTTTCAACACCTCCAATCCCAAGGGGAAGTGGGAGTTTTAGTTCAAGGACAGACACATAAATTGGAAAGAACTTATGGTAGTGCAAAAATTCCTTATAGCCTTCAAAGAAAAATGGGAAGCATGGGTACTGTTAGTAAAAACAGACAGTGCCACAGTCATGCGGTACATAAACAGGCAGGGAGACCCACACTTTTATCCCCTATGCTGCCTAGCGATGCAAGTCTGGGAAACTGCACACTCCCTGGGTTGCACCTCATGGCACAATACCTTCCAGGGACTGAGAATGCTCTAGCAGATCACCTCAGCAGAAACTTGATGGATCCCCACATCTGCATTGGGAAATATTTCTTAGTATAACTCCGAGGTGATGAGTCCCACAGATAGACCTCTTTACCAACAAGGAAAACGCTCACCTGAAAAAATTCTGTACCATAGTCAAACAGAAATCTGATGAAGTTCTATGAGATGAAAACGTAAGGGAAGTGTTTTTTTCAGCGTTTATGTTACATGTGGATATGTGTTCCTTTTGTTGTGTTTGAACATTTAACTACTTGTGTATTGGAACTGCTGGTCTCCGGTGCCTAATTTTGGATTATTAATTACGTTTTGGGCACTTTTACCACATTTTTGCAGTCAAACAGAAATCTGCTTGGAAGACAGATGCTTTCTCCTTCCCTTGGACTCGCCTCTTCATTTATGCATCCCCCGCTTTTCCCCTTCTGCCTCAAGTGCTTCTAAAGATAAGGGAAGAGGGCCTTAGGCCAGTACTGATAGCACCAGACTGGCCCAGACAATACTGGTATCCTCTCCTCCTTGATGCTCACCAATCAGAGCCCATGACTGTGTTAATTCAGAATGTAGACCTTCTCACTCGAAACAAGGGAAGAATAGTGTACCCCATCCTTCAGACACTTAGCCTTTCAGCTTGGATAATTTCTCAGCAACCAACTGCAACATTATCCTAAGTAAGCAAGCACAGGACATCCTTAAAGAATCTGAAAGCCCTAGCATTAGAAAGTCATACTCGACCAAATGGAAACTATTCTCTTTGGTGCCAGAAGCAGCACCTCTGTTCCAGTTCAGCACACATTACTACCATCCTAGAATACATGGCTAGTCTGGTAGATAAAGGCCTTTCCTACTCCTCCATTAAAATTCATGCATTTACCATTTCAGCCCACATTCCTTCAGTCTTTTCCATGCCTATTAAGACAATTTGTTAGAGGAGTCGTTCACATTAGACCTCCTAAGAGGAAAACGTACTCCTCCTTGAGACCTCAACTTTGTTCTAAAAAAGATGACTTTGCCTCCTTTCAAATCTGCAGCATCGACTCCTCCAAAGTTTTTTTTACTTGGAAAACAATGCTGCTGCTGGCTATCATCTCAGCCAGTAGGATTTCTGAGTTGCAGGCCCTCATGACAGTGGAACCATTTATTATCTTCCAGCAAGACAGGGTTTCCCTCACAAATAATCCCTCTTTCATGCCCAAGGTGGTCACTGATACTTCTCTAAATCAAGCCATTCATCTGCCTGCATTCTTTCCCAACCCTTAGAACAAAGGAGAAATAGTACTTCATTCTTTGGATGTGCAAAGGCAGCTCCACTTTTATCTGGACAGGACAAAAACCTTGAGAAAATCTGATCAGCTTTTTATTACCTTTGCCCCTGGCTCTGAGGGGAAGCCAGCTTCTAAGCAGACTGCCTCTAAATGGATCTTCCACTACATCACTTTCTGCTACAGCCATCATGGAAAAAAAAAACTGAAATGATTAGGTCACACTCCAGAAAGGCCATAGTTAACTCTGCTGTCTTCCTAAAGGAAGTCCTTACTAAGGACATCTTGGTAGTAGTCACCTGGTTATCTGTGCATGCACAAAACACTACCACTTGGCAGCCTTTTCTAAGTTTACAGCAGGATTTGCCACTGCCATCCCACAGGGCATCCTTTCCTCTCCTTAATCTCTTTCCCCCTTCAATTCAGCTT
Source organism: Protopterus annectens (assembly GCF_019279795.1). Classification (NCBI taxonomy): domain Eukaryota; kingdom Metazoa; phylum Chordata; order Ceratodontiformes; family Protopteridae; genus Protopterus; species Protopterus annectens. Next base: position 1,128,425,383 of record NC_056731.1, on the reverse strand, counting down.
TGGGTATCTTCCCACGAGTCAGGACTGCAACAGTGAAACATGAGGAACATAGTACTGTTGTGTACACTTAGCATAAATGTAGATGTTCTAGTGCATTCATTGTTGCAGTCTTTCCTTCCCTCCTGTCCCCTTAGCCTATTATGTAGCCTACTAATCAACTAATCCAGCCAATGGGACACCCCTTGGCTCCCTTCCTGTCCAGTAAGGGCTCTTCCTGATAAAGGACAAGAAAATACTGAAATCGTTATGCAGGCTGGCCCCTTTTATACCGGAGCATACTGACATCAGTCAGGGTGCCCGCCACCCTGCGAGGTGGAAAGAGTTTTTTCTCTGGTAGTTGGGCCGGCTGAAGGCTTTCATGGCAGGAAATCCCACAAGTCAGGACTGCAACAGTGATTACACTCAAACATCTACATTTATGGTAAGTGTACACAACTGAACTTTATTTCTTATTTTAAGGCAAGAATATGTCTGCTACTGTTTGTATTCCTTGAGTGTGATCTGCAGGTTTTTGGCAAAGTACTTTTTTCGTTGGCTTGTGCATGTGTAAGCACACTGCATCAGTTCAGTAGGACAATGTGCAAATGAATAAAACATCTGAATGATCTTCGAAATGTCAAGCGCAATAAAAAAAGACTTTGAAGTGTGTGACAGAACTGATGCACAGCAGTTGTCAAAACAGTGTCATACCATTAATCATTGCATATTTGTTGCTTTCTGTTAGAGCCATTAGCAGTAATGCAGCACAGCTTCAGGCTTCTGATTCCAATTCTTTGATACTTTGATTGCAGATGCTTAAGATTTGATCTTACATTATTTTCTTCGTGTTTCACTGTTGCAGTCATCACACTTGGGTTATCTGCCTGCAGGTAGCCCTCAGTCTGCCCAAATACCAGAGACTTCTGTGTCAGTTGCTGTCTCTTCAGGACTGACGCCGGGTCGTCAGGGGTATAAAAACAGGCAGCCAACGCCATTACATCAGTCTTTCTTGCCAAGGAGCCTGAAGCAGAAGCAGTTTGCACGAGTGCCGGTCGGCCGCTACCCGAGTTTTTGTTTCCGGATTGACTCATCCTGAAGTCTTCTAAAGCTAAGTACCCCATTGGGTTGTCAGAAAAAGTTAACAATTGTCTCACCTGTGGAAAGCAAATACCACACCGAGATTTCCATTCTTACTGCGTCACCTGTTTAGGCCCAGACCATGACGTACCTCGCTGTCGGTTTTGTGCCGTGTTCAACGTCCAAACTATTCATCGTCGAGCCCTTATTGTCACTACTTTTGCTCTCGATCTCCATATTCCGAAATTGTTTTGGTAAGCCATCTGACTACTGATCTTCTGAAAAAACATAAGGATAAAGACAGACTGCACAGGTCCAAAACTGCTGAAGACGCGTCCGTTAAGCTAGTCGCCAGTTTGCCGGTACTCAGTGAGACGCTTTCACAGCCCCTGATGCCCACTTTGATGGATTCAGAGGCTGCTACCAAGACCCGTTCGGAGTCCAGTATGCAGCGAGACTCTTCTTTGACTATGGAACCTGTGGATGTCTCTACCTTGGATGGGTCTGGAGCTGCTCTGCAGGCACCGGCTTCCGAGGAAGTTCTTTCATTACCAGTATTTGACGCAAGCTGACGACCTCTTCAGTTCTGTCTAAAACTACCGAGTTTCTAAAGCCAAGAGTACGAGCTATGCCTAAAAAACAGATGACCCAAACTCAAGCACATGCTTCCATGCCACAACATCAAATGCTTAAAATGGCAGAAGACCTGATTGATTAGGGGAAGCCAGCCTTCCCCTGCTAAGAGAAAAAGAGACCTGTCCCCCAGCAGCTTTAACAGACCAAGAGTCCGATGACTCTGAGGTTTCTGAATATGAAGACATGCCTTCATCTGCTTCATTTGCTTATGAGGATTCAGATGCAGAGGACTCGATTCCCTCTGCTTCCCCTCCAGAGGATTTTTCCTTTGGTGAAACTCTGCATACTTTGAGGTCATTTGCACTGGGAATGCCATGATTGTCCGCAGTCCAAAAAGAGACTCAGAGAATTTTTAGATTTGCCACAACATAGACCTTTAGCTATCCCTCCTGTTCTGGATGTTGTGGATGATATCTTTATGGAATCCACTCTAACTCCTGATACTTTACCCCCTGCTCCAAGGAAACCAGACAGGTATTACAGAGTCCCTGACTCTCACAAATTTCTTTTCAGAAATCCTACTGCTGACCCAGAGGTCATTTCCCAGAGGCCTAAAGGTAGAAAAGCAACTACAGCTAAAAATCCCACACCTTTGAACAGGGATTCCCGAGCCTTAGACAGATGGGGTAAAAAAGTATACACTTGTGCAACTCTCACCCTTAGGGCATTGAATTACCAGTTTTACATGCTGAAATACCAGCAACATTTTATGGAACTTAAGCAAAAATTGTCTACCTTTACAGACTGTGCAGAAGATAAAGAATTACAGGAGCTTATGCATTCTGCAAGCCACGTCAGCAAGCATACCTTCCAATGTGGCTTTGATGCCCTAGAAGCATCTTACAGGGCAGCAGTCACTGGTTCTCTACTGAGAAGGCATGCTTGGCTCAAGGAGCAGACCTTGCCAGACCATGCCAAATCAAAATTACTAGACGCTCTTTTGATCAAGGACAATCTGTTTGGCACCAAAGCAGAAGGGGTTCTAAAAAGGATGGAAGAAAAAGGTAAGTCTATGCAGACAGTCAAAGATTTTTTGCAAGTGCAGCCTCCAAGATTCAGTAGGCATTTCTCCTCGAAACATTGGTCCTTTCCAGCCCCCCCCCCTCAAGGCCATCTCAATCTAGACCCAGAGGAAACAGACCACCCAGATTACAGTCTCAGGGTATGCAGAGATCTAAGCAATGGAGTACCTCCACTTCTAAAACAGGGAGTGCCAAGCCACCCCCCTTACGGAAAGAATTCACAATGACTTATCAACTCCACTCCTCACCTCTGCCCAATTGCTCGTGCCCCTAGGAGGAAAACTTGCCCATCATGCAAAAAACTGGACTTCCATCACCAAAGACCGATGGGTCCTCAACATTGTATCCCAGGTGTACAAATTTTACTTCCACACACTGTCATTCCCAAAAGGGTTCCCAGACCTTCCTCCAAACCAGTGGGCAGAGGCACAAAACCAAGTTCAATCCCTGCTCTCCATAAGGGCAATTCAACCTATTCCTGCAGAATAGATAGGTCAAGGGTTTTATTCCAAACTTTTCCTGGTACCCAGAAAATAAGGCACTTGGTGCCCAATCCTAGATCTTTCCATTCTAAACACCTTTCTGGTGGTACCAACATTCAAAATGCTCACCCTTCAGCAGCTTCTTCCTATGCTATCCAAAGATGCCTGGTTAACCACACTAGACCTAAAAGAAGCATATCTGCACATCCCTATCAGGGACTCATGCAGGAAATACCTACATTTCAGGGCATGATCTATGCATAATCAGTTCTCTGCACTTCCCTTTGGCTTATCAGTTGCTCCCAGAGTCTTCACAAAATGCCTGGCTCCAGCCATTGCCTATTGCAGACAGAGAAAGATTCAAATTTACCCTTACTTGGATGATTGCCTGAGTCAGGCAGTCAGTCAGGAAAGGCTGTTGCAGCTCCTGACATTTGCAAAGAACCTTCTAACCTCCCTGGGGTACACTATCAATGAAAATAAATCAAAATTAGTCCCCAGTCAAAAGATTGTATTCCTAGGAGCAAGCTTGGACACAGCATCCCAGATGGCATTCCTTACTCCAGGAAAAACAAGCCTATCTAACAGGCTACTTTGCTCAGATGGCCACCAGACCCCAGCTATCCACAAGGAAAATCCTGCAGGCCCTAGGGTTCATGGCCTCTTGCATTCTAGTAATTCCATATGCCAGACTACATATGAGGAAACTTCAATAGTACTTAAAAAGTCTTTGGTGCCAACATTCTCAGGACCTGGAAACCCTCATACCTTGTCTAAGGACCGAGTTTCTTTGGTGGGCAGCAGCATGCAACCACAACAAGGGACTTCCCTTTACTCAACCCCACACCATCCAGACCATAACCACCGACGCATCAGACTATGCCTGGGGGGTACATTTGGACGACAAGTGCATTCAGGGCCACTGGAGCCCAAGTCAAATTCATTTGCACATCAACCAAAAAGAGATGCTAGCTGCTCAGCATGCTCTGACAACTTTCAGATCCCTACTGTCACCAGGACCACTGCTAATAAAAACAGACAACACCACACTTATGTGGTACATCATCAAGCAGGGGGGAACCCACTCTTAGCCACTCTGCAGGCTAGCCATGGCCCTGTGGAACACAGCCTTGGACATGCATATTCATCTACAGGCTCAATTCCTGACAGGCAAATAACTCTCTGGCAGACGACTTAAGTAGAAATCTCCTAGACCCACATGAGTGGCAATTAGACCCCAGCACTTTCAGCCTTCTGACCCAGAAATGGGGGACCCCGGAGATGGACATTTTTGCCTCCCCCTACAGTCACCAGCTCAGCAAATTCTGCACCAGGACACCTCACAACAGGGCCTGGAAAGTGGATGCCCTATCCTTCCAGTGGGTAACCTCTCAATCTATGCATTCCCCCTCTGCCTCTTCTCACAATAATATTACTCAAGGTAAGACAGGACAGACCAAGGGCAATCCTGATTGCCCCGGACTGGCCATGCCAGCACTGGTACCCACTACTGTGCAGCCTGTCACCAGTGCCATCCTGGCACCTACCCCAGATCCCAACCCTCCTCACTCAGCAGGAGGGGACAGATTTTGCATCCGCAACTGCAAACCCTGAATCTTGCAGCCTGGCTTATTCCTTGAATTCTCCCCTAGTGATAAGCAAGCAGGTGCTGGACATCATTCTTGAATCCAGAAGACCCAGTACAAGGAAATCCTATGCTGATAAGTGGATAAGGTATTGTTCCTAGATTCAGTCTAAAGGAGAGGACACAGCACTGCCCTCCTTACCTTTAATCCCAGATTACATAGCAGATCTACTCCACAGAGGCCTATTCTTCTCTTCCATTAAGATCCATGCCTCTGCCATCTCGGCTCATTACAACACTGAGCCACTTCTCTTCTCTCACCCTCTCATCAAACAGTTCCTGTGAGGGGCAAACAACTTAAGGCCACCAAGAAGAGCCCCTACCCCTGCTTGGGACCTTAACTTTGTACTGGAAAAGCTCATGCTACCCTCTTGAGCCTGCAGCATCAGCAGAGTTAAAATTCCTGTCTTGGAAAACAGCCTTGCTTCTGGCCATCACTTCAGCTAGAAGAGTGTCTGAGCTACAAGCACTTATGGCTGTGGAACCCTTCATTATTTTTCATACTGACAGGGTCTCCCTCAGGACTAACCCTTCCTTTATGCCTAAAGTGGTGTCCAGTGTGGCTCTCAACCAATCTATTCATTTGCCAACCTTCTTCCCTGTTGTTGTCTTTCGGCTTTTCCCAGTTAGGGGTCGCCACAGTGGAACTCTGGTCCGCTAATGATTGGCAGCTGATTTTTACGTGCTGAGTTGCCGGCCCTAACGCACAACCTTCAGCGAAGGTGCACCCATTCACGCATGTCTCCACAGAAGATGCTCTAGCTGAGAATCGAACGAGACAACGTCTTGCTGTGAGGCGACAACGCTACCACAACACCACCACCGCGGATACCAACCTTCTTCCCTAATCCTCAAAATAAAGGGGAAAGGATCCTACACTCATTAGATGTACACAGACAGCTCAGATTCTACTTTGATAAGACTAAGCCCTTCAGGAAATCTGACGAGTTACTGGTCAGTTTTGCACCAAGGGCAGAGGGCAAGGCCATTTCAAAACAAACAATTTCCAAATGGGCAGCACACTTTATCCATTTCTGCTACAAACACCATGGGAAACCAACCCCTCAGGGGGTCAGAACCCATTCCACTAGGGCGACTTCTACCTCTTCAGCATTCCTCAGGGGAGTCCCTACCAGGGACATTCTAGAAACTGCTACCTAGAGTTCTGTTCACACCTTCACCAAGCATTACCACCTGCCTATCTTTTCCAAATCCAGGGCGGGTTTTGCAACAGCAGTCCTGCAGGGCATACTAGCCAGCCCCAACTCTTCTTCACTGCTTCCACCCATTCTTCAGCATTGGGAATAACCTAAGTTTGATGACTGCAACAGTGAAACACGAAGAACATAGTACAGTTGTGTACACTTACCATAAATGTAGATGTTCAAGTGTATTCACTGTTGCAGTCCTGGTTTCCCACCCTCCGGTCCCCTTGTCTCTCTCTCTCTCTCCTCTCTGTCTATTGCTTACCCCTTACAGGGCTATTGTATTTACTTTTTACTGGTGGTATTTTTCCCACCATAACTTGGCTCCCTATTTGGGGGGCTTCTGACATTTGGGGCAAGAAAAACAGAATGTAATGGCGTCGGCTGCCTGTTTTTATATGCCTGATGACCTGACATCAGTCCTGAAGCGACAGCAACCAACACAGAAATACTAAGTCTCTGGTATTCAGGTCGACTGAGGGCTACCCTGCAGGCAGATAACCCAAGTGTGATGACTGCAACAGTGAATACACTCGAACGTCTACATTTATGGTAAGTGTACACAAATGTACTTTCCTTACTTAAGCAGTGAAGAAAATAAATTATCATTAATTCTTGTCTGTGTTGTCCAGCCAAAGCACTATGATAGTCAGTAGTTCAGTAGCCAAGGGGCTGATTCAGTATGACCTACTGTGGTGCAGCTGTTATGCATGTAATCTCACTGTAGCATTATTTTATCACCTACAAATCTGCTTTTATGGAAAAAGCAAGCTGTCCTCTTATTTCAGCAGTATTTTAATCTAAATCCAACATTAAGTGATTACAGCAGATGTTAAATGCCATTTCCCAAGTGCTGCAGCACCGGCCTTCAGGTGTTAAAGGTTGCAAGAATGGAAGTGATGTAAAACTGTTAAACTGTATAGGGAAAAAGAGGTCATGTGTACTTGAAGGGCAAGAAGAGTGTGAAGGTCAAGAAGTTACTGACTGGCCAATGTCCAGTTGCCCACCCTGAGTTACCTGGTGTAGATCAATGTGTGCTTGTACCTTTAAGAAGCTATCGAAGGGCTTGCACAAGTGTATAAATACTGAGCATGTGTGAGCCTGACTGCCATCTTGTAGTAAGCTGTTGAGATGTAACCATGTATGTCTGCAAGGTCTGTCTGTCTGTATATTATAATGCTGCTATCCATCTTGATGTGTTTCTTTGTAATAAGCTGTCTAAACTAACTTATCCGCCTGTTTGTCATCTATGTTAGAGAGAGATGAGTGACTCCTGGGATAGCTGTGTTGAGTGAATTGCTGCACTCGGCGCAGGTTTTCTCACAGGATGGAGCTTGGAAGTGGATGACATGGTGGTATGGAGGAGGCTGGGACAGCCTGTGTATCCAAGAGATGAGATGGCTTGAGATCCAGAGTCTGCTACTCAGGAGGAGGACAGGCTAGACATAGTGTGGGAATTGTATTGAGAGAGAGGCTTTAGAAGGCATTGAAGGATATCATCAGAATTAGTGACAGACTCATGGCAATCAGACTCAAATGTAACTATAGGGTAGTATTCATAATCTCAACCTATGCCCCACAACAGGGTTGTGATGGTGAGGAAGAGAGTGAATTCATACAGCAGTTGCAGGACCTACTAGAAAAAGTAGGACAGCAGGAATTGGTGTTGATAATGGGTGACTTAAATGCATATACTGGGACAGATATAACAGGATATGAGAACTGCCTGGGTCCACATTGGTAGGACAACAGGACTAAACAGGAGAGGCCATTCTAGACTTCTGTCTGAAAAATGGCTTGACAGTAGCCAACACTTGGTTCAGAGAGAGAGTCACAAGATCTCATACAAGAGTGGCCAGCATGCAGCCCACGTGGACTTCCTCCTAGTAAGGAAGTAACACTGGGATAGAATCAATGATTGCAAAATAATCCCTTGTGAAACAGTCTGCCCACAGCATAAACCACTGGTTGCCACATTCTGCTGCAAGCAGTGGTCAGAGAAGGCTCTAAGGTCAACAGAAGCTAGGATGAAAACCTGGAAGTTGACTGGAGAGAAAGTACAACAGTTCAAGGAATTACTCATGACTGCAGTGCCCCAAGAAGAGAAGGAAGTAAGTGGAGCTTACTAAGAATGGCAGCATCTCAAAACAGCATGTGTTGGGAATACAAAACAGATATGTGGCCGAGCCTGGTATTATTATAATTTATTAGTATTATTTTACAATTGGTTCGATTCTCGGCTGGAGTGCGGTGAGTGCCTTCTGTGTGGAGTCTGCATGTCCTCCCCGCGGTTGGGTGGGCGTTCGAAAGACATGCGTAAATGGGCGTGCCTTTGTTGAAGGTTGAACGTCGAGCTGGCACCTCGGAGTTTGTGAAAATCTACTGCCAATCATTAGCGGACCGGAGTTCCACTGTGGCAACCCCTAACCGGGAAAAGCCGAATGACAACATTATTTTACAGTTGGTTACTGGGAAAGTCTGACTGGACAACAAGTCCTTTTTCAGTGGAGGCCTGGGTAGAAAAGCTCCACGTATAATACAGATTACACAGTACAATTTCACAGGTACAGAAGAATGGTACTATACATTTTACATAAAAAACTAGGATGATACTATGAACTGTACTACAGCTAAAAATAGGATGAAAAATGGTACACTATACAGGTACAGAGATGAAACACCTTTAAACTGTACAGTCAGAGTAACATACTGTTTGACATAGTTATAAATAATATTAAGTATGCACCAGTGTCTATACTTAGAAGAAGCAGTAACTGTTGAAAGGAATTGAGAGGTATGAGGAGTGAGGAGGTATGGAAATAGGGTACATAAGGAAAGCTGGTGGTGGAATGCAGAAGAAGGCAGTCATCAAAAGAGTGCAAGAAAAAGTAGAAAAGACTGACAGGCTAGGAAGGAATACTGGTTGGCTAACGAAGTTGGGAGTTGCGATAGGACAGAACAGGGCATTGAAGGCACTTTACCAGCTTCTGGAAAGTGACTCAGTAGGTGGCACAAAGAAACTGTATCAGGTTGCAAGGCAAAGACAGAAAGATAGAGAAGATAGTCAGAAACCCTTCATAAGGTATGCCAGCAACAGCCTGCGCACAAGTCCACAGGACATCAAGTGCAGATGAAAGGAGTACTTCCAGCAGCTTCTGAATGAAGAAAATCCCACAGAAGTTGTACTGCCTCAGGCACACCCTACAACTTATGAAGAAGAGGAGCTCAGCCTAGAAGTAAGAATAGCACTTAGGAAAATGAAGTCAGGGAAAGCAGCAGGCCCAGATGAGGTCACAGCAGATATGATGCTGGGTGAGATAGGGTAGAAATGGCTCCCGAGTGTACTCATAGCAGTGTGAGTGTATATCAGATGACTGGAGAATAAGAATGCTCATGCCAATGTACAAGAACAAAGGGGCCATACACAACTGTGGGCAGTACAGAGGCATCAAACGCCTGTCACATTGCATGAAAGTTCTGGAGAAGGTAATTGATAAATGGATACTCAGAGTAGCAGAAAGTAAGATGAGAGATGAGCAGTTTGGATTCTGATCAGGATGTAGCACAACTGACCCGATGTTTGCAGTGAAGACAGATAGTTGAGAAGAAGCTAGAGGTAAGTCCAACTGGGCATTCCTAGACTTGGGGAAAGCATATGACAAAGTCCCAAGAAAGCTGATTTGGGCAGTACTGAGGTGGTTCAGAGTTCCTGAAACATTGGTAGAATTATTGCAGGCTATGTACAAGGATCAATGACTTAAGTACGAACAGAGTTTGGCCTCACATAGGGGTTCCCAGTGAGAGTGGGTGTGCACCAGAGTTCAGATCTGAGCCCACTGTTCTTTATACTGGTGATGAACTACATTAGCTAAACAGACTGGAGGGAACAGATCAACAAAGTTGCTGTATACAGGTGATGTGGTATTACAGGCAGACTTTGAGCAAGAATTTCAGCAAAGGATAGGGGAATGGATTGCAAAACTGGAGGCATTTGGAATGAAACGAAGTACAGATAAGACAGTGGTAATTGTAAAATATTATCATCAGCAGACCAGACAGATGCCGTACTACTGTATCTGTTAATATTTATTTGTATGAGTACAAATTTTTGCCAAACAGTTAATACTGTCAGTTATTTCAGTTCTATTATAACACGGCTAGATACAAAGTAAAGACTGATGTACACTCAGTCCAAAAACGTCACTAAAGAAAGAAAATTACTCTCCAGTTTATCTACTCTTTTGAATGTCAAACAATGTTATTTTTAATGTCCTTCTGACTTGTTCTTATGGTTTCTGTTTGAGTCATGAAAAGTCCATTGGTTATTTCTAGCCTGGTTATTTTTTTCCTTGCTGTATCTGAAGACTTCACAAAAAGTCTCTCCACATCATATTTGCGTCACTTGAAGTGTCTGTAATTTATTTCTGCATCTGAAAGCTCACAGAAAGTCAACTTCCTTTTTTATAACAGGATGCCATTTACAGTAAGCCCACAGCTATATGTTACTAATATCTAAGCTGAACATTTACAAGAAATCTTTTTAATAAAAGGTCATTTAACTGTTCTTGCAAAGCAAGCCATATTTTCTTTTACTGCACACACAGTATAATTTTGGGGAAAGCATTTTATTTTATACAATCTCTATCGATTTCCCCCTTTTTAATTAAAGCCAAGAAAATTGTAAGACAATTTACAACATAATACGATCTTCAGTACTTTCAGTCCCTTGGTCAGTTGCAACATCGGGATCCCTTGCATTCAATGCTATCTCTTTATACAATGTTACATTGCCAACGGCTGTTGATTAATCCTTTTATTAACACATCTTAACACACATGCAAGCTGTTGTTATTAAGCAGATAATGTCGATAAGAGCAGTTAGTGCGGAAATTATAGTAGCTCACCATCCTGAAAACAATCCACTTATCCAGTAGTTAAACTAACTAAGCATGTTTTATTTTTGCAGGTGTCAAGACACATAGCCGTTATTACTTATTTATTCTTAACTGCTTTCATGCTTGCTTAAGCAAGTTGTCAGCCTTGCAGTTACACAGAAGGATTTATTTCAAAATCTTGTCACGTTAACCCTTGCTTTACAAGGCAAAACCTTGTATTAGAGCGAACGTATTTCTTTTGCATTACAGCATACATTTAATTTCATTATTGCTTTGGGAAAAGAATATTTAAAAGCAATTTACAGGAAAATGTGATCCTCTGTACTTAATAGCCTTTCTTCATTGTTAACAGTTAATACATTGGCAACACATCACTCGATGGGTTGCCAACTGGCTTACTGACAGACCCCACACTATAAAAGTAGCTGACTCCAAATCCAGCTCCAGACAAGTGACAAGTGGAGTACCTCAGAGTTCAGTCCTGGGACCTCTCTTGTTTGGCATCTACTTCTCTGAAGTACAGACCAACACTAAGGGACTCTGGCTAACAAAGTTCGCTGATGACTGCAAACTGGGAGCCATTATTGAATCCCCAAATTATGTGGATACTCTACAAAAGAGCCTTACAGAAACAGATGCTTGGTGCCAGAGCCATGGGCTCAAGCTCAATGCCAAGAAATGTATAGTTATCCCCTTTGGGAAAAAACATGTCTTCCTTAAAAGACGTATTGTATGTCAACTCCCATGCTGTTTTTATTTTATACTCTAGCTTTTTCACGTGACCAGAGTTGGTGTAAAGTAGCAACCCTGACTGTCCCTTTTTTTTATTCCTTTTTCTATTTTCATCAGCTATAAATGTTTTTTTATGGCTGATTGTTTTACAACTCTATTTCTATAAGATTCTTTAAATATAAATCCTGTATGTGTAAACTCTACAGGGACTACATGTAATGGCATTTTCCCTCTGTAAGGAATATGGCTAGAAATCCAACAATTTGACTTATGTGCCTTTACAAACAAATTTTGCATGTCCAAAAATATATTGAAATCAGGTATCCGATCATGATGTCCCTGTTTTCATGATCTATTGTATCCGAGTATCTCTTCCCATTTTTTCTTTGCAGCTGTTTTATTTGCACTGCCTTGTCTTGTCTTGTCCATGGATTGCTATTATAGAAACAAATTTAAACTTTTCTAAGACTGTTACTGTACTGATACTGTTTGTTATTAACTTGCACTGTTTTTTATGAACCAGCATGGTGTGTTGCTTTTGCTTGGATTTTTATTAGCTGAAAAATGCTATTTGTCTGTTTTTATTAAGTTTTTTAATGACTCTGTACTTTACTACCTGTATGCATTTCCTGTGTATTATTTACAGGATGGCAGTTACACCAGTCTGACTAATGATGTCCTTGCTGTACTAGTTTGTTTATAAGACTGTTTGCTGTTATATTTTATGTAAGACATTGTTTTGAAAATATGACATTACAGTCACTGTTTTTTACCAATATTGATCCTGTTTGCTGTATGCATATGCTGCCTTTGGAGACATACTGTACTTTTAATGTGGGGGGGGTTGACCCCCTCTTGTTGCCATAAAACCTTTTGTCATTTAAGATTTGTCATAGGTACTGCTTTAAATATTACTCTATTTTCAGACATGGATGTGGACTTACATACCCAGCATTTAATTGCATTGTTTAGTTTTGCATATACCATTTGCATTACTGTAAATGCATTTACTGTATGTGTACTAACTTTAACTTTACACTGTATCTGTATTAACTTTACTCTGTGTCTGTATGTCTGTTAGTTATTTCTGTGTTTATTCTGAATCCGTCCTGGCTTATTAAACCAGTAAATCAGTATTTATGTTTTTGTCTTTTCCTGTCTCCTTTGTTTAATTTACATTGAGTTTAAAAGATCCCTGTACTTTGCTGCAAACTGATAACATGTGTTCCGTTAATTTATTGCTTTAGTGCCTATTGCCTGCCATGATCTTGGTTATAGGGAGGATTATCCCCATATCCTACTGGTCATAATTTACCATATTTATTATACTGTTAGTGTTTGTAATTTACCCTGTAAGGCAAGGGGATTGTCTTTCCTTCTATTTATTGCTTACCTCCTTTTTCTGTGTACCCTGATGTTTGCAGGTTATTTGCATATATGCTCTTTTCTGTTTATGATTTACTTGTTCCCATTTATCCTACAGTTGTGAATGTCTCTTGGTAATGTCTTTTTTATAGTTACTTACATCAATTACAAAGCAAGGAACTTGCTGAGCTGCATCCCAACTGTCTTTCGTTGTGGCTGACCATAAAACCTTGTTATTGAAATCAATTACTATTCCCAGTTTGCCGAGAATATTAACCCCAAGGATTGTTGTTCCGCAACTGGAATTCATAAGAAATATACCCTGTATTGAAGATCCATTTTCTGTGCAACATATTTTAACTGGCTTACTGCTTATTGCCATACAAGTGCTGCCATCAAAGCCTTGAATGTAAGATTTTTTGAACTGATTTACAGGTAACTGTGTGTTAGTGACTGAGACTGCTACCCCTGTATCAAGTAGGACATCTTTTAATAGTGTCCCATCCACCCATATATCCACTAACGGGCGTCCGTCCTTTCCACTTTTAAAATTTGTGAGAAAGGTTAGTTTGGGGGGGGGGGGGACACCCCTAATCAGAATCATATTCATTCTGATCTGTTTTTCTGGGTATGTTTCTGATTACACAGACTGCATGTTCTATTCCCTGTTGACTGTTAGTGTCCTTCCTGTCTAATGTATACTTTGTACTTTCATTTTCACGTTTTAATTCCTGACTTGCACCGTGTGTGAGATTATATGGTGGATTTTCTCTATCCCTCTGTGCTTGTTTCTGTGATTGATTCTCCCTTAATGTATTTTCTTTATCTTGATTTCTTTCCCTATTTTTGGGTTTTGAAGAAGCACTATTTTCTGCATAGATACCCTTTTGTATCTGACTTTACTTCCCTATTTTGTAATATGGACAATCCTGTTTAATGTGGCCTATTTTCTTACAAGTAAAACATATCACCTGTTTTTCTGAACTTTGTTGTGTATCTGTCTGTAACCCTGGTGAAGCATAAGCTGCTCGTGTTCCCCCTGTGTTTGTTTTTTCATCAGACCATGTATTATGTCCCCTTTCTTTTCCCGACATAGTCTACAAGCTGTTTTTGTACATTTTTCTATGTGCATTTGCAATACTGCATACTACTTTTAAATTGTCTGGCACTCTGGTTTTGTCTTCGTCTAAGTGGAGTTTGAGATGTGTAATCTGAGTCTGTATCCGTCTGTCTGGCAGAAACTGATTTTAAAGCTGCATGTGCATTTTGTAGAATGTTATTAACTAACGGAATTGCTTTAACATACCATTTTGCCTGACCAAAACATTATTTTGTTTTTTTCTGTCATGTTTAGACTGTCTGATCATTTTCAGATGGATTTTTTTTTTTATTTTAAATGGTGGAAACTGGCATTGCCTTGTCTGTATGTTTAAAACAGTGATGTGGCACTCACCTGTTTCAGCTGCTTGATTTGCTTTGACATCTGCCACAGCATTTACTGTAGCCTCTTCTGTGTTACATTTTTTATGTGCTTTGATTTTGACAATACTAAACTTTCCCTGTAAATCATTTTGGGAATCATTGCCCTTAACTCCTGTAGTACTGGAGCATGTTTTAGGGGTTTGCCAACAATGTTGAATCCCCTTCTGACCCAAACTGGCATGTGTAAATGCAAAAAAAAAAAAAAAAAACTTTAAATAAACCATAATTTCAAATAGACTACACAGTGTATGGCACCCATTGTTTAAATGCCAACATATTGAAACAAAATTCCTTTCTTGTCTTGCCACTGAGGCAGAGTCTGCAATAAATATGACTATTGATATATATCTGCAGGAGAAATAACTATGATTTCTGCTGAACCCTGCCTAATGTCAGTTGGTGTATTTTGTACCCCTTGCAAACCTTGTTGGGCTTTTTGTAACTGTTTTGTCAGATTAACCTCTGTAGTTTGTGCTCTTAGTAAATGTTGTTGGGCTCTATCTGTTTGTTATGTTAAACCAGAAATGTCATTATGTAAAGTCTGAATGTTTGCTGAGTCTGTTCCTCTAAATGGCATTATTGTCCCTTACTACTGTCTCTAGGGAAATTTTGAAAAGCTGTGAAAACCTTTTCTTTAAAAGGTTAATATTAATAGCACACTCTCTACTATGTTAGAACTTTCTTCTGTCTGTGCATGTGCAATATTTACTATAAATATTTTTATGTAGTCTATTACATTACTGACAATAATTGCATACACTTGTACTGTTTGAGATTTAGATGACTGCAGCAGTTACATTTAACTGTTGTGTATGTGAAGAACTAACAAATGCTAGAATCAAACAGATTGTTTATCAGAATAGGATATATCTTATGGTATGGCTTGCATACTAGACTCCTGTGACAAGATAGACATAGGTTTGGAAAGTTATTCCACATAAAATAACGTCTTTATGAATTGCTGTACAGTCTGTGCATGGATTATAGGCATTTATGCATTTACAAACACAGCTGTTCTCTAAATTGTGAACATTAAACATTTTAGATTTACATTTCATGTCTGACACAGAAGGTTTAAACCATGTAAATTTATATATACAATATGTGGGCATTGTAAAGTTAACTGTCTGTACTGGCATCCATGTTATAACTGAAGAATTTACCATATTTTGCATAGATGACAGGTGATTAGGCTGAAGTCACTTAGAAGACACTGTGTCCTTCAACAGACGAACTGATGGTGGAGCGTCGCAGGACAGCTCCTACAGCATCACTCTATATCCACCAACGAAGTACTGAACTGTTGATGCACTGGAACTGTCAAGTCTGTTGAACTCATGGAAAATTTAAGGCCTTTATGAAAAATGAACTGTTGGTAATGGATAAAAAAGGTTGTGGCCAGTGGGGTAGGCTCACCATTGTAAAATATTATCAGCAGACCAAACAGACACCATGCTACTGTATCTGTTAATATTTATTTATATTAGTACAAATGTTTGCCAAACAGTTAATACTGTCAGAGTTATTTCAATTCTATTATAACATGGTTAGACACAAAGTAGAGACTGATGTACACTCGGTCCAAAAACGTCACTAAAGATTGAAAATTACTGTCCAGTTTTATATACTCTTTTGAATGTCAAACAATGTTATTTTTAATGTCCTTGTGACTTCTTGTTCTGGTTTCTGTTTGAGTCATGAAAAAATCTATTGGTTATTTTTAGCCTGGACAGTTTCTGTTGAAATGACAAATATTATTTTATGTTCTTCTTTGGTTATTTTCTTCTTTGCTGTATCTGAAGACTTCACAAAAAGTCTCTCCATGTCATCTTTGCGTCACTTGAAGTGTCCGTATTTTATTTCATTTAGTTCTGCATCTGAAAGCTCACAGAAAGTCATCTTCCTTTTTTATAACGGGATGCAATTTACAGTAAGCCCACAGCTATATGTTATTAATATCTAAGCTGAACATTTACAAGAAATCTTTTTAATAAAAGGTCACTTAACTGTTCTTGCAAAGGAAGCCATATTTTCTTTTACTGCACACACAGTATAATTTTGAGGAGAGCATTTTAATTTATACAGTCTGTATTAGTAGTAGCAGTAAATTTGGGAAATCAGAAGAAACTGAGAATTGAATTAGAAGGGAAGATAGTGGAACAGGTTAATAGAGTCAAGTATCTGGGAGAGGTGGTTGACGAGGAGGCAAGTCTGAATGAAGAGGTCAAGGCTAGAGTCAGAGGGGCTGCAGCCACCTGAGTGTCCGATGCAGTGTATGACAGAAGAATGCCAAAGAAGCTGAAAAGTAAGATGTACAAAGTGGTGTGACCAGTACTACTGTATGGTACAGAAACATGGGCAGTAAAGACAGAGCAGATGAGATAGGTAGAGGTGATAGAAAAGAAGTACCTGAGAGGGGTGGTAAGATGCGCACTGTGGGACAGGTGAAGAAATGAGGACATAAGAGCAGAAGCCAAAGTAGCTCCAATTGCAGAAAAAATCGGAGAGAATAGAATACTGTGGTTTGGGCACATGTGCAGAAAAGCAGAAGACAATCTGGTGAAGAAGATTTGGGACAGACAAAAAGAAGGTAAGAGGAAACGAGGGTATCTAGCAAAGTGGCGGATGGATTGTTTGAAAGATGATCTGTGACAGTCTGGCATGAGTGTTGAAGGCAAGTGTGTGGCATTTAACTGAGAGATGACAGTTAACACTACACTCACCACCTCATGTAGAAAAAATAGGAAAAAGGGGGTGAAGTATGAAGATGGCTTTACTGTAGCTCACATACTTTAGAACACACAAGTGTATTGAAAGTGAAAACATTTTAAAGTGGCTTATTTCGTCTACTTTCTTTGTTTTATACACAAGGCTGTGTCAGTTCAAACCTTTGCAATGGCAGATTCTACACCAAGCTGTCAGTTCAAACCCTTTGCAATTACACATATACCGTGTATTTATTAATACTTTCCTTAGTTAATGTTATGCTTCTCAGCTTTACATGATTGTGGGGTATGTTCCTCATTTTGAGTCTTAAAATTCCACATTTCATGCTGTTTTACACTAAAAGGGTAGACATTTATTGAGATTTTTCTTTAACAAATCCATGTTGTGTAATATTGAATCGTTTTAAGTCATCAAAATAACTTTTCATAAGCATGGAGAATGTTAGCATCCTAGTTAAAGTGCTCCACATTTTGTCTATTTGTTTTACATTATGATAGGTAGTATTTTGCATTTTTACAGATGGAAGGTTGTGAGCTGCAGTTAATGTATAATGATTATAGTCAAGCTATGTATTTTGTACATGTAATTTTTCAGGAAATCTTATTTTGTTATTCTTGATATTCCCATGTACAATATTATTGCTACCTTTATAGGGGCAAAACCATGCTTGCACTTGCTTTTACTTGTTAATTACTATTTTTGCATAGAAGCTTTCTCCCCAGACCTCTGTTGAAAGAGTTTTAAAACGGATTATCCTCATAAACAAATAGAAAGAAAGAAAACTTTATTCCAGATCAGTCTACTTAGAATGTTGTGCTGATTTCTAGCTCCTTCCTTTTATAGGTTCATAGGTGTGTACTAGGCCAATGTCCCTGTAGTCTTTACAAGCCCAGCCCATAGGATTCCCCTGGCATCGTGCCACCTGACCTTAGTTCCCAGTAACTCTGAGTAAAGCCACTGGAGTGATTCCTAGGGTGAATTTTCTATTTCCCAGCCACTCATCAAGTTTTCTCTTGGAGGGCCAGTGAGGTTCTCTGCTTGATAGGTATGGGTAGTCTGTAGCATGGGAAATGTCTGGGTTATGAACCTGTCCCTCCAGCATGTTCTGTTGATTGTGGTAATGAAGTTGAGGTCTCTGGAGCATGTGGTGTGGAGGGATTGGGATTTCTTTAGATGTAGCATTTCTAACAGAGCTGGGTCAGACATGGCTTTGTAAGTCAAGCAGAGAACCCCTCTTAGTAGGCGATATGAGACAGAGAATAGTTGGATTTTTTTTTTTAGTCTGTCCATATAGGACAAATATTTAAGGCCTAGGATCTTCTTTGTGAGGTACTGTTGTGGCCTCCCCAGTTGTTGTAGGTGTTTAGTGACAAGTGGAGTATCACAGGGTTCAGTCCTGGGTCCTCTCCTGTTTGGTATCTACTTCTCTGAAGTACAGGCTAACACAGAAGGTCTTTGGCTAACTAAATTCGCAGATGACTGCAAACTAGGAGCCATAATCAAAACTCCTAATGCTGTGGACATCCTACAAAAGGGCCTCACTGAGACAGATGCCTGGTGTCAAAGCCATAGCCCCAAGCTCAATGCCAAAAAGTGCATTGTCATCCCTTTTGGTAAAAACTCTGTACCCATGAACTACCACATAGGCGGTAGTCTACTTAACACTGAAAGTGTGATAAGAGACCTTGGGACACAGGTGGACAGTAGTCTCTCCTTTGATAATCACATCGCCACAGTAGTCAGGAAATCCTTCTACGTGGCACACCTCATCACAAAAGGTTTCTCATCCAGGAAAAAAGGTCATTGTTCCCCTCTACTCATCACTCATTAGACCCATTATAGAATACAGTGCCCCTTTTGGTATGTACCTCACAAGACATCTACAACAACTGGAAAGGCTGCAGAAATACCTCACAAAGAGGATTGCCGGCCTCAAACAGATGCCCTATGCAGACAGTCTCAAAAAACTCTAGCTTTACTCCATCACATATCACCTACTCGGAGGCGATCTCTGCCTAACATACAAAGCTATGTCAAACCCAGAGCTGTTGTACATGCTCCACTTAAAGAAATACCAATCCCTCCGAGCTACATGCTCTAGGGACCTAAACCTTGTCACCACAATAAACAGAACATGCTGGAGGGATAGATTCCTGTCCCAGAGACTTCCCGTACTCTGGGACAAACTATCTATTTATATCAAACAAAGCTCCTCATTAGCACTCTTCAAGAAAAATCTTGATGATTGGATGGAGGTGGGAAATTCACCCCGGGTATCATGTCTTGGCTCTGCTTGACAGGGGCACAGGAAAATAATTTTCTTGGGTGGCAAACGCCAGGGTACTTTTTTGGCTAGGCTGTGAACCTACATGCCAAATGGGGCATTGTACTCAATGATTGGCCTAATGAGGGAAGAGTAGAGGGAGGCAATGACTTCTTTCTTCCTGGATGCAAAACCCTTAGTAATGATATGTGCCACACAAACCTAGCCCAGATGATGTTTATCAGTGAGGCATACAAGTGTTCTTTGCATACTTACTGTTTTATGCAGACAGGAATGTGAAATATTGGGTTAAGACAGGAAAGATATTGCTCATCACATAAGTTGTGTAATATCACTTTCTGAATGCATATTATAGTGAAGGACTGATTTCTTAATTTCTACTCGCCATCAACATCATACTTTCTCTTTAAACACTTGCTACAGTTCAGCTCCAATGACCATTCTTGTTTTGTACTGAACTGTATTCCTTTAAGGCAGTCTCTTTCTGTGAGATTGAAGTCCTTCATGTCTGCTGACAATAAAGTCTCCTCCCATTTGCACACGGCCCATTCATTTACCTGGAGAATTCACCTGGTATTAGGGCAGGAGCTGTCCTGAGGTGACATCATTCAGGCAGCCAGTAGTCTACTTAACTCTGTTGCTGGCATCTTTACAATGAGGGCATTTGTCATGGCCTAACTCCACCCATGGGGAAGGGAACATGTGATCTGCATCACCATGGAAACCCACAGTGCCTTCCCCAGTTAAGAGCATGTGCACTGAAGGCCATACTACCAGGTAGCCTAATGGTCACACTCAAGCTTACAGATTAGCTTTGCTGCCCTTCCTTTTGCTGTGTTAAGCATTCGGGAGCCACTAATCAAACTTGGTCACCCAGGTGGTATTCTTCTATACCACCCAAGCCAGCTATCCCAGAATTATTTTTCTTCCTGTAGTATCACCTAGATGTTGTTCATCTCCAAGAAAAGCCTTCTGTGCTTTTCATTTTTTTCTTTATTTCCTCTTGTTTCCCTGCCACATCATGAATGGTCCATCATTTTTATAATCCACATCTCCCATTGTTTGGAAATTTGACTCAGCCTACATAACCTAGGCTACCTAGCACAGATTCTGTAGTGTTCACTGTTTGTCCCCACTCTGATTTACATATTGAGACTATCTTGCTGAAGTCATTATAAATGGCTATAGTGAGACTTTTCCAGAGTGTGTTTTGTTGTTGGTTACATAAGTACACTGATAAATGTTCTCATTTTGTGTGAAGTCTTTGTCATTTATCTATGCAACTCAAGTTTAAGTGCAGTATCAGAAAGGACAGTATTGTGGGGTTGTGAAGACAAAATAATGCTTAATGTAATTGTCTCAATGTCCTCTATAGAGTACTTATGAAAGGCTTTAAATACTTTTATTATGCTAATGAGGCATTAGGATGTCAGCGTATTTAACCTCTTTGCATAAAGTGCTTTAGCAGAGATTTTAAGTATATATACTGCGTTACTGACTCATAGATATTTTTGTAGGTAAAATCTGCTCATAAAAAGCTACTAAAGCAACTCTGCATGCAGCTCAGGGCAATTTACAGATAAACTTGTCTCTTCTTCCCAAAAGTTTACTTGCATATCACTTCCTGCCTTCCCAAGCCCTTCACTTTACTGAATTCCCTAAGCATTTAATACCTTACTCCCCCCTCCCCCCAGGGCAAGACATACAACTTTCATGGCATTCCCCTTTACTGCATCTGTATTACAGCTCAACATTTTCATTGCTTCATCCATAAAAACTCTCATACAAACAAGTTTTTTCTACATTTATCTTAAAAACCATAGCAAATCCAATTTTAAAGCAGACAAGAAAACCTTCTATAATGATCTCCAGGAAAAACACCCACATAAAAGGTTTTCTGGGCATCACTGAAAAATGTTATCCACACTAGTCAACCAGTCACACCAACACAATCACCTAATAACCCAAACAGCATTGTCACTCATTTCAGCCACTTCTTCCAAACATTTTTATCACTTGTTAAACCCTCTACTCCACCACCACCTACTCAGTTAAGTCATCTCAAAGCATCTTTCTCCTTAAAACTTTTCTCTTCCTTGACAGTAAAAAAAAAATCTCCAAAATCTAAAACCCTCTTGTATAGCTGCATATAACCTTCTAGGTGATTGCAACAAAATGGCGTGCCCAGTTTTCACCTGTATTGACCATCTCATTAGTGAGTCTTGTCCCAACCTTGTTATCTTACCCCTTCCCATAGGTGCAGTTCAGCAGAATTTTCTAACTACAGTTACAAATAATTAGTTTTTAACTGTTTACCTCCACTACGGAGGTTGAATACCAACTCCTTGCATATGAACAGTTGTTGCTTCTTTTGCCTTTTGACAAAATATAGTTAGAAACTCAGTGTAAACAGATATTCAAGTATTCAGAATTATGTGCCCAAATTGGGATTGGATTTTGCTTAGAACAGTTCTAGCTTTAAAATGTCAGTGTTAGTTCAGTTGTAACTCTTTAACTGGAGTTTTGTTACAGTAAATGTTAAAGTTTTGTATATAATTTACAATATAATATAATTTTTTCACAATATGCTTTTTCACTTTGAAAAGTCCTTACAACTTTATTATAATGGATTTATTCACAACGTTCCTACTAAAGCTGCCTTGTTGTCCATATTCTCTCTCTCTCTATATATACTCTAGCCTCCACTTATTCTCATCTTAAACTAGTCTGTTCAATGTGTCAGAATCATTTCACTTGGATACTTCCAAGATGGCTGCACTTTGAGTAACAGCTTAAATTCTAGCTCTCTGAAAACAGAAACTAAGCAGATAAGGCCAGTAAACTTGTGTTTATGGATAAATTTCATTAAATGGCTAGTAAGTGAACTGCCTGGATACCATGAAAAAAAAAAGAAATACAGAGGACCTAGAAAAAAAATCGGCTACAAAAAGTGAGGAAGAAGCACTGACTGGGGAAGGTTCTGCAGCTGTTCAACAAAAAAGCAATGCACTCTCAAGACATGAATTACAGTAACCTACAGGAAGATATGACAGCTGCACACAGACCTGATTAAAATAAATGAAACACTGATGGAGTATATCAACACAAATTGCAAAAGGATGGAAAAAGCTTTAAACAAATATTCAGATGAGATGAAATATTTTTAAAAATCAGAAGTTGAAATGCAGAAAAGGCTGGCTGAATGAGACTGCTCATGAAAGAGATGTTTAAAAAAATCATAGAGGACAGAGCACATAGGGAAACGCTGAGATTTTCAGCTATACAAGAGAAGATGAAAGGAACAGACTGCATTAATTTTATGAAAGCACAAGTAAGCAACTGGACTGGTACTTCACAGCAGGGGCCTTTAGCTGAAAGGGCACATTTTGTGTGTGCTCCAAACCTGGCTATGAGAAGACAACCTAGACCTTTAGATGCAATCCTACCAGCACAAGGAGTTGATTTGACAAAACTGTGGCAGAAGAGCAAACTACTAAAAGTGGGAGACAGCAGAGTGTTTGTGGAGAATTGATTACTCATTGTATACCAGGAAGAAGCAAATTGATTCCACTATTCAGGGAATGTCAAGACACAGGTGTGAGATTCAAACTGCTGTACCCAGCTGTCTTTAAAGTATTCTGCCTTAGAGGGACAAAATAATTTTTTTATGAAGTTCATGCCAAGGAGGAAATACAAAGGGCTGTGCAATGAAAAGTGAGCTGTAAAACAGAAAGACATTCTGCTTCTTGTTCTTCTGGTAATAAAGACCACAGAGAGACTGTACCTGTAAAACTTTTTTCAAGTGTTTCAATGGAAAATGTCAGAGTGAAGGAAGGGAGCATGAGAGCTGACTAGAAGAACTGAGAGTACATTGAAAATTCAGTGACAGGATTTGGGAGATGGAGATGAACAGTAATAAAACCAGTAACTTAATGTGTGATTACAATGCAATAATTGTATGTGTGAAATATGACAGAACAAGAAAATCTGGATATGTTGGGCTTTTTCAGAATTTCTTGGACTTAAGGGGTACTCTAAAGCATATGCCCTACTTCATGTCATTAAAATGTTCAAATGATGCTTTGGGAGGGGAAGAGGAGGGAGGATGTTAACTGTAAATAAATGTTTTCTTTGCATGCTATAAAGTAAAGTTTTCTCAGTTATTTTTAAGTCTAATGGGGATTGTAAACAGGTGCTGCTGTTTTTTTTAATCTTCTTTCTCCCTTCTCTTTTTCTTGTTCAGTTTTAAGAATGGTGGGCACTGCAATGAAAAAGAAAAGTCTAGTTAAAAAGCATGACAAAAGAAAAAAAATGTGCTTTTTCTCATACTTGCATGAGGAAATGACTGGATTTAAGGACCTTATGTTGATTTGGTAACTGGTTTTAAGAGTAGGCAAGTAAATGAAAACGAATACTGAATATTGAGGCTTTTTTCTAGCAAAAACATGTATGCTGATTAGCAGTTTGCAGATGGTCTTCATGTTTCCATGACAATCTGATAAAGAGAAACTGGCTGCCTAGTTCTCATGTCTCTCTGGCGGTAATCTGATAAAGAGAAACTGGCTACAGGTTTGTGGAAAGTGACGGACTGAAGGGAAGAAAAAACTGAGAAGAGAAGTTGACTAGGACATAATGTTCTCTGAAAGCAGTCAGGGGTTTTCCCAGTGGGAGAGCTATAAAGAAAAGACAAAAGCAATTAGCGTTTAGTAGAAACACAGGCTGCACCCACGCATCTTAGCACGTTTAACCTTTTTCTAATGTTAACTCAAGTCTGTGGGTATGGCTGTTAGTTTGGGACTTTTGTTCCTATTAGGAGGCAAAACTTCAGTATTTGAGGGTGTGCATAGTTTTGTGTGTTAGTATTAAGTAACTAGGTTTAAGGGAGGTATTTTTAGGGCTTTCAGTAAAATCAAAAGTTTTGTAAGATGTGACATAGGCTCAAATGGTTACGACAAGAAACAACTTATAAAACTTCAACCTGTCAACATTGTATGCGTGTAACACAAAAGATGGAACTAGACATTTAACAAAAAGTGTTATATGTAAAAGGTGGGAGTAATAACTTTTAATGCAATGATGCTGTCTGTAATGTCTTTAAATGTCAACTGTTTCACAGATAAATACAAAAAAGAAAGATTGGTGAACTGTATTAAAAAAATGTAGAGTGCAAATAGCTGTTACAGGAGACATACTTAGAAAGAACTGAACGTGAATTTGATAAAGAAAGGTTTTCATAATGGTTATTCAGTGGAATTCCAAGGGTAAAGGAAAAGAGTACTTATATTAATTGCAAGGGGAGCTCCAATAGTGATACAGGATGATGATTAAGATAATGGCAGATTTTTAGTGCTTAGGGACTACTGGCAAGGGAGGAAGATTACCTGGCATGTATTTATATTTCACCTAAAACTGCTATAATGAGGTTGAAGAAAATTCTGGGAGAAATGATCAGTTTTCAGCAAGGAATATTACTTATAGGTGGGGACTGGAACATGATTGGCAACAGTGAAGATGTGTCTAGAGGGCCCAGAAGGGAAAGTATAATAAAGAGAGTAGATTTTTGAAGAAATTTATGAAAATATTTGGCATGGAAGCTGCAAATTCAGTAATAGGAGTTTGGAGAGAATTTACATATCATTTCCCCATGATATAAAAACTGGGCTAGGCTAGACAGAATTTACATTTCACAGAAACGTGCATTTAATTGAAGGTTTTGATATGCACCCAATAACTATTTCAGATCATGCACCAATAATAGCTAAAATAAAAACACAGGTTAATGAAATAAAAATGAGACACTGGCGCTTTCCCATCTATCTGTTGAAAAGAAAGGAATTTAAGGAATTTGTAGTGGAGATTACTTAGGAGCTATTGGAGCGGATAGAAATTTGTTCTGAAAATATAGCTAGGGAGTGGGATAAAATTAAGGTGGATTTTAAAAATGTGGTGGAAATAGAGAGCTGTGGTTAAGAAGTAACAAGAATTAGAGAGAATGACAAATGGTGAAGTATTGCACAATAGGGGAAATCTCACAGAACAAGGGGAGGATCAACTGCAGAATGCTAAGCAGAAAATAAGGGATTACCTAGATAATATGCACAAGTTTAGAAATATTGCTGTTAAGCAACTGTTTTTGGTAATAACAGTAGAGTACAAAAGCTTTTAGTACAATGACTCAGGCAACAGAAAGTAGAAAGGACTGTTGCCAAGCATAGGGTGTCTATAACAAGGAAGGTAATGAGATCCTGTAGAAGTATTATAAATATTTTGGAAATTCTGTGAAAGTCTGTATAAAGCAGAGAAATATGGAAATCAAGAAAAGATGCAGAAGGAAATGTTTATGGAAGAATTAATGATTAGGATAAGAGGAGATGAGATGATAATTGTGATGTATAACCAATCTACAGAAAAGTCACCAAGAGGAGATGGTATTTCTGTGGAAGTTTGGAGGGAAAAAACTGATAAAGATCTGGAAGGTTTTGTTTAACAGTATTTTAAGAGGATATGGAGTACCAACATCCTGGAAGAAGGCAGTGGTAGCTGTAGCACTTAGAGGGTAAAGGTCCATAAGACTTTGCTTCATACAGGCCTTTTCAAATACTAAACCATGATTATAAAGTGTTTGTCTGTAATGGCTAAAAGAATGACAAAAGTAATCTCAAAATTGTTAGATATGGATCAGTGTGGTTTTGTGGAAGGGATGCAAACATTTGACAACATTAACGGAACATTGATGATCCAGAAGGAAGCAAAATGTAAGAAAATACCATTCTTGATGGGGAGTCTTGATGCAGAGAAAGCGTTTGACAGAGTAAGGGACTTTGTGAGCAGGACAATGGAAGCATTTGCATTTCTTGAAAAAAAAAATAAGGTTGGTTAGGAAGGATATATGAGGGATCGGATGTGAAAATTAGTGGGTGGGGTCTTCTCTGATAATTTCTGTTTGAGCAGAGGAACCTGGGAGGGTTGCCCTCTTTCCCCTTTGTTGTTTGCATTGCATTTAGAACCAATGCAAAGAAAATAAGGGATTCAGAAATTCAAGGATTTAATTGGTATGGTAGTCAAGAAAAGCTGGCTCTATTTGCATATGATATTTTATAACTGACAAAACCAGAAAGAGACATTGCAGTGATTTGAAACTGTCTCAAAATGTTCCACATCTCTTTGGGATACAAAATTAGTGGAGCTAAACCAAAGGCAATAGTGGTAAATTATGTACCCTCCCACAAATTTTTTTCAGCAATATCCATATTTATGGAGACATGATAAAATGAAGTATTTGAGAGTATGGATTAAAAATGATTCTGGTGTTGCAGCTAAGGATATGTGGAAAGAGACTAAACAAAAGATAATAAAAAAACTGAGAAAATGAAAACTTTGCGTGTATGGATAGTAAGATACAAGCAGTCAAAGTATTTTTAGTCCATTTAGTCTTGTACACAGATCAAGCATATTTTATCAAGCAGAGAAGTTGTGGATAACAATTAATAAAGAGCTGAAGGACTTCATCTGGGTGAGGAAGACAGCAAGAGTCAAGTGGGATAAGCTCATTCTTCCAGTAGAACAGAGTGGATTGGGATTACCCAATTTGAAGGGGTATTTCTGAGCTATGCAGTAAAGTCTCCTGTACATATCACAAGCAGAAAACTAAGTGGAAAGATGTTGAAACAGGGGGGATGTTCAAGAAACAAGGAGAGAATGGGACTTTGAATGCAGGCCTTTAAGGAGAATAACAATATAATAAGAATAATCGTACATAATATTACATTCATAACGTAGCAGAAAGTATTCTAAGAACTAAGCCAATGTGAATGGAGAAAGGAGATTCTGCTGATAGGGATGACTGCTATTAGGGATATAGACAATAGGCAAGTGAGGGCTAGAATTTATTGGAGAAAACTGGCAAAGGAACCAAACTGTTGGTAGCAAATAACTAGAGAGGGAAAGGTAATAGAAGGGGAAGAGAACAAGAATTTATTTGGACTGCAGGTTAGAGATCGCCTTCCCTATCAAGGATTGATATCCGAGTACAGGCAAAGAGAAAGAAATAAAGGGGTCCTAAACAAAATCCCAGTACTGGTAAAGTTTTTAGTAGATTCTGGAAAAGAAACTGCCATTAAAAAAGGAACAATTAGTAAAGCATATACAATATCTAATAAATAAAAAATAAATAAATATTGCATGATAACTATAATAATCAATCAGAGGAGGTTAGAAAGGATTGGGAAGAGGGACTGGATAAGCAATTCACAAAGAAACAATGGGAAGACATATGTATATCTCCCAAATATGCAACAACATCTAGAAGATTTAGGATTTTGGCTTGGAAATGTTTGCACAGATATTTTCATACCCCAGGTACACTCCCAATAATTTTTCCTCAGGTAGACATCAAATGTTAGAAGTGTGATGGGGAAGAAAGAGATTCTTGAGAACATATTTTCTGGGAGTGGGATGGTGGACTTTAAGGATTCCCTGCCGGATGCACTGTCAGAGATGCTGGGTACGGATTGGTGTGATGAGAGAGATGATTTTTCTGAGCTATGGTACAGAATTAGAGTTGCCTAGAAATGGTAAGGCCTTGCTGTGTCTATTTATGGTGGCTGCCTGTGAAGATAGGTGAAGGATGCCAGCCTAGCCTGATAGAATTCTGTAGATAATTCTGTCATTTGTAAATATTAATATAAGCCGCAGGCTTGTTCTCTTGAATGGGGAAAAATGTTGGTAAATGTTAAACTTCAAAAATGTAACAACAGTGCACTCTGCTGTAAGAAAACTAAGTCAAGCATTTTATAACTGTCTTTGATTTTTAAATTCGGAGCCAGTATGTCTAGAGGGGAGGCAATCCTGTCTATTGTTTTAAGACCAGAGTTAATGGCTAGAACTTGTAATTATAAATGTCCTTTATTGCTCTGGTTTCTGACCCGGTGTAAAGAATGTAAATGTAGTTTCTGTTAGCCTGGGAACACTAGAGAAGTGTGAATAATGAAGTCATGAAACAGCTCTGAATTATCAATTTAAAGAGAGATAATCACAGAGCTCAGAGCATTTTGTCTTGAGAACATTCAACTCACCACTCTGCCTGTTCTATATGCAAGCTATTTAGAATTGTGTTTTCTCTTAGTTTAATCTTCCTAATTCCTAGCTACTGTGTTGCTGTTAGAACTGTTCAGCTGTATTATTTTAAGTATTTCTGTGTGGTTTCTTAACTCTTGACTGGCACTAAGAAGTATTGCCCTGTGCTTTTATTATTAAATGTTTTTAAACCTTTCTACTGTGGCTGTTTTGTGTAGAGATAATTTAAGCTCTAGAGTACATTGCATGTATATAGTGATACTGTACCAAGTCACTCTAATAAGCCTTGACTGTTCAGTCACACTTACCATTTGGATAATAATATTGCACAGTAATAACTGGACACCCTTTTAAGGGCCTTTGAGTAGCTGATATATATTAGCTGGGTGGTGGCAGTGATTTCTACCATATAGTCTGGGTAAAAGGGGCACAGCTGGAGAACCTGTGCCAGCCTTCCCCAGGAGTGTCTTTGTGGTTATGTAAACTCTTATCTCAAAGTGTGTGTGTGTGTGTGTGTGTGTGTGTGTGTGTGTGTGTGTGTGTGTGTGTGTGTGTGTGTGTGCGTCAGCTACTTGGGCAGGGACACGATGCACTGGTTGGACAGAGAGGGTGCTGGAGGTTTTAGCTTGCCCAGCTGGCTGAGATCAGGACCCTATAGCTGTGCCAGTGGGGAGTCTTATTGGGGACCTGGAAAGAAATGGAAAAACTAGCCCCAGACTGACTGTGATCTCTGTGTGCTCTTAAGTGAAATTGTACTTTACTTTGTGTGTATTTATTATCCTTTCCCTATATGGACGCCCCTCACTGGTGTTAGTGGTGAGGATTGAGGCTCCTTGATTGCTAGCCAGGGCATGGGTGTCACACTGCCAAAAAAGCAGTTACTAGAAAATGGAAATCAAAATCTAAACCAACTATATTAAAAGTAATGAGTACAGTAACAGAGATAAAACCGCTGTTATTGAGAGCTTTAGAAAAGGTAGGAGCAAACTTCATAGGAAAAAAATGGGAATTGTGGGAACAATACATACAAGTGAGGAATGAGGTTTAAAAGAAGGCAGGGCTTAAATGAGCCATGTAATGTTTGACTGAAAATGATTGGATAGATTATATATAAGTAATGTATAATGTTTGGAACTGGGAGAGCATCAGTATGGTTTATGTAAAATGCTTGCAGCCAGGATTGTGTTAGTTTGTTTTCATTTATATAAATGTATGATTGTTATGTCGTAAGTGATGGTTTAATAGACTGACTGAGTCATATAAAGACGCTTCTGGTTAACAAAAAAGGAGCAGGAATGAATAATTTATGTAATGTTGCTTGGGCTGTATGATGTATAGCAATATACCATGACCCAGGACCCCCATTCCGCATTTCTGGAGACACTGAAAAATATGAAGGTCCTACCAAATGCCCTAATAGTAAGTGATTTCAATTACCCAAACATTAACTGGGAGAACTACCCAAGTACTGACTCCCTTGCCCAAAGCTTCCTAGAATTTATAAACTCGAATGCCCGGGATCAACTGGCCAACACCCCCACCAGAGGTGACAACATATTGGACCTGATCATCACCAACATAGGCGACCGGTGTTCTGCACCAGAGGTCAACCCCTCACTGGTTAGATCAGACCATAGACTAATCACTCTGGATATCCAAATTCCGCCCCCACCCCCAATCAAGGAAACCACCGTGAAAAACTTTTCAAAAGCCAACTTCGTGTTACTTAAGACCGAGGTGGAAAGGTTCACTGCCCCCATGCTGAAGGACAATGCTGTCCAAGCTGCTGAATCCCTTACAAAGGCACACTATGAGCACCTGCAAGAATGCATGGATTGTGCTATCCCAGGCAAAACCAAGACTCACTCCTCCAAGAAAAGGAAACCAGTCTGGTGAACCCCTGCCATAAATAAGATATACAATAGAAGGAGAAAACTAGTACAGAAAAGAGTAAAATCCCAAGAAGGAAAGATATCCCTGAACAGTATCCGCAAGAAACTACGATCCCTCAAAATCATCCAAGGCTAGCTTCGAAAGAAAAATTGCCAAGGACTCCAAAGATAACCACAAAGCGTTCTTTAGCTATGTCAAGTACCTAAGTGGAAACTCTCAGATCTGCTCTGAGTTGGTGCAGAATGACACAAAATACACTGAACCGACTGATATTGCCAACATTCTGGGAAACAGGTTTAGTGCAAACTTCACCCCCTAAAGGGCCCACAACCATACCAGAAGAATGTAGATCCCCGGCAATCACTGGCACACAGGTTAAAACAGCCCTATCCAAAGCCAAAAACACAGCTTCAATGGGACCGGACAGTATCCCAGGCTGTGTCTTACAAGAGCTCCAAAATGAACTAACCTAAACACCTAAACACACTGTTCAAACTCAGCCTGTCTACAGGCTACGTACCCATAGAGTGGTGGACAGCAACAGTTATCCTGCTCCACAAAGGTGGAGCCACAATGGACCCCGGGAACTATTGCCCTATAAGCCTGACTAGCCTGGTCTGCAAGGCTATAGAGTGCATCATCATGGAACTCATTAACAGAGACCTTGGGAACCTCCAAACATTGGACCTTACCCATTTTGGCTTTGTTAAAAGCAGATCATGCCTCCTAAACCTGGTGGACTTCTTTGAGACAGTTATCAAGGTTTTAGACGAGGGAAAGGAAGTCCACACAGCCTACCTAGACCTCGCAAAGGCTTTCGACACCATTCCCCATCCTGGTATTATAGACAAGCTCACCAGCCTGAACATAAACCCCTATGTCACGAGATGGGTTGCCAATTGGCTCACAGAACCAACACGGTCAGAGTTGCAGGCTCTAGGTCCGACTCTAAACCGGTTACAAGTGGCATTCCCCAGGGCTCAGTCTTGGGACCCCTCCTGTTCTGTGTATACTTCTCAGAGGTACAGGCAAGCACAGGAGGATTATGGCTGACCAAGTTCGCAGACAACTGCGAACTGGGGACCATAATTGACTCTCCGGCTGATACAGACATCCTCCAGAAGGGTCTCATTGAGATGGATACCTGGTGTCAAAATCACACCCACAAGCTAAATTCTAAAAAGTGCATAGTCATCCCCTTTGGAAAAAACAAAGTACCTGCGAACTACCACATACATGGTAGTCCCCTAAATATAGAAAATGTAATGAGGGATCTGGGGAACCAAGTAGATAGTAATCTCTCTTTTGATAGTCATATTGCCAAGGTGGTTAGAAAATCCTTCTACGTGGCCCACCTAATCACAAAAGGGTTTGCATCTAGAACAAAAGAGGTTATTGTGCCCCTCTACTCATCACTCATCAGACCCATCATAGAGTACAACGCCCCATTTGGGATGTACCTTACAACACACCTGCAACAGCTGGAAACACCACAGAAGTACCTCGCCAAGAGGATTACTGGCCTCAAACAGATGCCCTATGCAGCCCGACTGAAGAAACTCCAGCTGTACTCTGTTGCATACCGCTTACTCAAAGGTGATCTCTGTCTGACATACAAGGCCATGTCCAACCCAGAATTGGTGGACATGCTCCACTTAAAAAAAAAAAAAAAAAAAACAAATCCTCAAGAGCTGCACGCTTTAGGAATCTAAACCTCACCAGAATGATAAATAGGATGTGCTGGAGGGATAGATTCCTGTGTCAGAGACTCCCATGCTTTGGAATAAGATTCCAGCCTACATTAGGCAGAGTCCCTCACTAACACTTTTCAAGAGAAACCTTGACGAGTGAATGGGAAACAGAAAATTTACCCCAGGGATCACTGCAGTGGCTCTGCTGGACAGAGGCACAGGAAACTAATGGCTCTGCTAGACAGAGGCACAGGAAACTAATGGCTCTGCTAGACAGAGGCACAGGGAACTAATCTAAGGGGGCAGCGAAAGCCAACACATTCTGGCTAGGCTTATAGATGCCCTCGGGCAGATAGCCTAGTACTTACCTATGAACGTGAAGTATAATATTTGTTAATGTTGATTTAATACAACATTTGTATAAATGTAAATTTGCCTATGCCACAAGTGATGATTCAATAAGGGCGTTTAAAAAACAAAAAGAATCATTTCACTTGATCATTCTCCCATCAGAGAAGTAGCCTGTGATAAAATTTAGTCCGTATAATTGATAATCAGTTGAAATTTGATAAAACAGGTAATTAATATCTATAGAACAAACCAAAAATTTGGCAAATTGTACAGAGCAAAGTCTTTTCTTTCTCTCACCTCCTGTGCTTCCACTGCTAAGGCATACAGACATTCTTACAATGTGCCACTACTCTTTTCAACTTCATCGTACACCACAAAATAGGGCAGTCCTACAGCATTTCTACTGCTGAAGTATGCCCACTTCCTTTCTTATTTTACATTAGCCTTCCAATGGCTTTAACTTCCTTACTATACATCAGCCTTCAAATAGCTTTAACATTCATTCTGCATTATAAACTAGGGCAGTCCTACAGTATGATAGTTTGCTTTGCTTCTTGCCATTCTAGGAAAAGTTACTATTATTTTTTACTACATAAACTGCATTAGTTTAAATTCAGCCATTATCTGGCCATAACTCTTTTAAAAGTCCATAAAGGTTAGTGTTCCTCTGACCAGTTTGACAGGGAGTACCACTCCCTCAGAGCTTAGAAAGTCAGTAGGTGGTCTTGCCTCTCTTGAAGAGTAAATTTGACAATACCTGTTGCTATATTTGTCAGTAACCATTGGAATCTTCACCTGCACAATTTGAACTGCAGGTCTAATCCTGAAAAACATTCAGAGTTATGTTTAAAAAAGTACATTTTGACTGGAAATACAACTGTAGTGTTATCTCACCTCTTCAGCTTCACTGTTACTCCTCCCATAGTCTCCCTCTGCCTCATTACTGTATGAACCTTTGTTTTAACAACCCTTTGCAATCTCCATTCATATGTACTCTGTACTTGTTAACATAATCACTTTGACCATTCCATCCAGCCCTTCCCATCTCATTGCTCCCCTTGCTATTTGAACATTGTTTCAACAACCACAGCTCCGAACCCTTTAGTACATGTCATCTATAGTACTTTGATTATTATCACCCCATCGTGGATGTCACTTATGTTTACTGTTTGTATCTTTGTTCTAACTTCTGAAACCTATAGGTGTGTGTGTGTGTGTGTGTGTGTGTGTGTGTGTGTGTGTGTGTGTGTGTGTGTGTGTGTGTGTGTGTGTATGTATATATTTACATATATACACTTTCTCTTGTTACCATTATTACTGGCATCTTATCCAGGACTTCATATTCCATTGATGTTCTTCGTGTTTCACTGTTGCAGTCATCACTTGTGGGGGCCCACTTAGGAAACATGTGCACCCATGGCACCTGGGACCTAGACCTCCACATCAACTTGAAGGAGATTATGGCGTTACTCAGGGTTATCACAGCCTTCAAGAGCCACCTAAAACCAGGGGTGCTTCTCATCAAAATAGACAATACCACAGTCCTGTGGTACATCAACAAGCAGGGGGGGAACACACTCCTACCCGCTTTGTCGTCTAGCCATGTTTCTCTGGCAGACTGCCTCTATGATGGGCCTTCATCTGATTGCCCAGTACATCCCAGGGGAGCACAACACCCTGGCAGACCTCTTAGCAGAAGTGTCCTGGACCCCCACGAATGGCAGCTTCAGAGGGAGACCTTACTCAACATCACCCAAATATGGGGGACCCCAGAGGTAGACCTCTTCGCATCCATAGAGAACAGACAGTTGAACCAGTTCTGCACCAGCGAGTTCCATCCAGGAACCTGGAAGGTTGATGTGCTCTCCTTTCACTGGGGTAACCTCTTTGTCGACACCTTCCCGCTCTTACCAGTGATCCCAAGGGGTACTGCTAAAGATCAGGGAGGAAGGGCCAAGACCTATACTTATTGCTCTGAATTGGCCCAAGCAGCATTGGTACCCCCTTGCTACCCAGCCTGACCAAGGAGCCGCCCAGGAACCTGCCTCTCACAGAAGGACTTCTAACCCAGGAAAAAGGGTCAATATTGCATCCCAGTCTGCAAACTCTCAGCCTATCTGCTTGGCTTATATACCCCAGAGGCGGATACCAGCCCACCATTGAGCAAGCAGGTCTTGGATATAATTAAGGAGGCCTAGCACCAGGAAATCCTGCTCTGCAAAATAGAAAAGATGTAATGCCTGTTGCCAAATTGAAGGTACAAGCAGCTCCCTTGCCACTCTCACTTTGATTCTAGACTACCTGGCGTAGCTAGGGCAAAAACGATTATTTTACTCTTCCATTAAAATTCATGCCTCAGCTATCTCTGTCCTTTCCCATACAGAGCAACCTTTGTTCTCCCACCCCCTGCTAAAACAATTCCTTGGAGGGGTAACACATCAGACTACTCAGAAGGCCACCCACTCCTGTGCGGGACCTGAGCTATGTCTTGGAAAAATTGACCTTGCCCTCCTTTGCACCAGCTGCTTCAGCAGAGCTGAAACACCTCTCTTGTAAGACTGCCTTCCTGCTGGCCATAACCTCAGCCAGGAGGGTTTCCTTGCTGCAGGCCTTCATGGCCACTGAACCCTTCATTATCTTCTATGCAGACAGGGTGTCTCTTAGAGCTAACCCTTCTTTTATGTCTAAGGTGGTATCTGATGTGACATTGAATCAGGCTATCCATCTCCCCACCTTCTTTCCTAACCCTCAGAATATGGGGGAAACAATCCTTCATTCACTGGATGTGCACAGACAACGTAGATACCATCTGAATAGAACCAAGTCTCTCAGAAAGACTGACTTGCTGCTGGTTAGCTTTGCCCCAGGGGCAGAGGGGACACGTATTTACGAGCAGACCATTTCAAAATGGATATCCCACTGTATCCAATTCTGCTACCACTTCCATGGAAAAATACTTCCCAAGCCTGTCTGAAGCCATTCCACTAGGGCACCATCTACTTTCACTGCTTTCCTCAGGGAAGTCCCTACCAAGGACATCCTAGAGGCTGCCACTTGGACTTCCATCCACACCTCTGCCTGAAATACCAGTTTCCTCTCTTCTCCAAAATACGGGCAAGCTTTGCCTCTGCAGTCCTGCAGGCCATGCTGGGTCCTACTTAGAGCAGTGCAAGCCTGTTCTTCTATTATTCCCTTCCTACCTTCAGCTTTGGGAATCTTCCCACAAGTGATGACTGTGACAGTAAAACATGAAGAACATAGTACAGTTGTGTACACTTACCATAAATGTAGATGCTTGAGTGTATTCACTGTTGCAGTCCTGTTTTCCCTCCCCCCTTCCCCCTCTATTTCTTTCTCTGTTTCCTTTATGCCAATTTATACCTATGGGCATCCCCCAGTTTGGCCTTCCTCAGGTCTTCTGGGCAGGGCTCCTATAGGTTGAGGAAAGAAAAACTGATGTGATGGCATCGGCTGCCTTGCTTTATACCACTTACGACCTGATGTCAGTCCCTGGCGACCTGCAGCTGACGCAGGAGGGACACACTTTATTCTGGAGTTCGGGCTGGAACCTCTACATTTATGGTAAGTGTACACAACTGTACTTTCTCTGTGTTGGACAACCTTATATGTATAACCCTGCCTGCCCATCCTAGTCTTGTTCCCTTCAAACTTTGAGTTGCGTCTTTGACCACAAAGATGTACTTTAATGTTTAAAACTGATTATTGTTTTAGCCATAAGCTTTGCCTTGAGTAGTGCATGGCTGATTCTTTCTGTCTTCTATCTCAGTTTTTCACTTGTATGTATAGATTTGTATTTTTTATTATAGTTCATATAGCTTTATATATTCTGTGTTTTTAATGTTCTGTTTGACTGGAGATTTTTATCTTATTGATGCTCCATTCATTTGATAAATGCAAATAAATTCACAGTACAGTTCATCTTAATGTGTGGCAAAACTTCTGATCTCAACAGCCAGTGCAGCAGTTTACAGTTTTACATTTTTAAACTCTGACCAAAAAAGAAAATGGATATTGTATATTACAAGAGTTCTCCAAGTTTACAAACCAAAAATCAGCACAGACTCTTCTTCGTTAACTTGGGTATATTTGAGAAGGAATACATAGGCAGCAGCATTAGTTTTTCATTGCTTTATCCTTCTTTCCCGTGCATTCTAGCCAAGTTGTGGCTGTTGCCATGTAACTTTGTCCTGTGTAAATTCTTCTTCCTTTAATCACATCAAGACTTCTCTCCCAGAGCTTTCCATCTTTTATTGAAAGCAGTGACATTATCTCACTTTCCATTCCTCTTCCTTGTGATTGTGCTTCTCTTCTACCTACACATCAAAACCATCCTCTGCCCAGATCTCCCCAGTCTAGAATACTAAGAGAAGAAACGCCTTCCCATTTCCATACTGTCATCTTGTACTACTCTGTATCTTACAAATAAGAAAATGATTAGTGTTAATATATTA
This sequence comes from Protopterus annectens, assembly GCF_019279795.1. Taxonomy (NCBI): domain Eukaryota; kingdom Metazoa; phylum Chordata; order Ceratodontiformes; family Protopteridae; genus Protopterus; species Protopterus annectens. Next base: position 1,128,388,370 of record NC_056731.1, on the reverse strand, counting down.
ATTCCTAATTACCATTCCATTTCAGTGTCATAATCACTTTGGAGGAGAGGCGATATCCCACCCCATCTGTCTAATTAAGCTATATCCACACATCACCATTGTCAATACATCCTGCTATTGGTGATCTCCCTGTTTCACTTGTATTGTCTTCCTCTGCATCAAACCCCGTCATACCTCCAATTATCCTTTCTTTGTGCTTATTTTGATTTTCCTGACTTGCCTCCTATACAGCTTCTCATTCCTGACCTTTGTTCTTCCCTCCTCCCAAAACTACAACATTTCCTTTTCACTGTTCAGACTTGTACCATTTCCTCTTTTTCCCCATTTGCGGTCTCTTTTTTTTTTTTCCCACTCCAGACAGATAAAACCATCACCCAACATTTAATTTTTTTCCTATTGATCTTTTCCTGTATCTTTAGTACGTGATTATAACTCTGTTGCCTGCAAGCAAAACCACCAGAAATTAAGCTCATCTGCTTTTATTTCCTCAAGTCTGCAGTAGTCTTCCTTTTTGCTCTACCTTTCAGTTGTTAACCCCTTGGGCATACTGTACCATATGTACTGGAATTGTGTATTCAGGTTGAAAACCAGACCCACTAGACTTAGAAATTTTAGAAATTTAGAAAACTTAGAAATTATTTTAAGAGCCAGTAAAAATTATAAATTCAAGTAACACCCAGTTATTGACTAATAATTTTTTATGGCATCCAGGAGTGTAGAATTTGAAGAAAGATGCGAAAAATCAGCCAGAAAGGAAGACAAAGTTGAGGCTGAGAACAGCCACACAGTTGTTAAGCAAAAGGCAGTTGAAGATCTAGCTTTAGTACAGGAGATGTCTTCCAGTAGTTTATAGGAACAACTGAATCAAATACATTCAGTGTTATTTAACAAGAGAGACATTGGAGAGAGATATAAAAATCCAGTGAAAAAAAAAACTGCTATTTTTCCCCATCCTTTTAAGTAGCTATTCACATGAGATGACAGTACAGAAATCAGTCATTAAAATGAAGGAAATACTGTCTGAATGTATTGCTTTTCAAGAAGAGTGGTTTCAAAAAATGGAGTTAACAAGACAGAACATGCAGAAGTAATAGATTTTTTTCTGTACCTGGTAAACTGGAAGGAATGGGCAACATTTACTTTATGAAAGTAGAAATAAGCAATTGGACTGTTGGACTGGCATTCCACAGAAGAATTTGTTAATTGGCAGAGCATATCATGTATTTGCTCCAAATCTGAATGTCAGAACAGAGAATGGTGCAATCATACCAGTAGAGAGCTGATCTGGACCACAGCTGTGGCGGAAAATGAATTAAACTCTGGGGACTCCAGAGTGTGTGTTGAAATTATGCTTCTGTTTTGTTTGTTGTAGAAATTGTAAAGTTTATCTTGACAGGTGATGTCTAGAAGCAGTTGTGAGATTTAAGTTGCTGTGTCCAGCTGCCTTCAAAATAATTTTTCCTGGAGGATCAAATACCTTTTTCAATGCAGACCAGGCTATGGAGGACATAAAGTTTAACCAATAAACAGTGAACCAGGAGGCTGTAAGGGATTCTGTTTCCCAATCTTCTAACAATACGAAAACCTCTGTAGAGATTTTGCCAATGAACCCTTTTCATTGTTCCAGAGGAAGAAGCTTGAGCAACTGAAGAAAAAAAAAAAAAAAAAGAGGAGCTGACCAGAAAAATTGTCTCTCTCTTGGTCTTGCTCCAGAAACCTGTTGCTGGGGAAACGGAGATGGGCAAGACCAGTGACAAAATTTACTGAATAAATGGAAAAACTTGCACATATTTTAGATGTGAACTGTAGTTCTACAAGAAGTGGCTGAAAAACATTGGAAGTTTGACTTTATTTGGGCTAGTGAGAGAGCTGTAAAGTATAATCCCCACTTTGTCCATCATGTTTAGAAGGACTCTGAATGGACTGAAGAAGTAACGGTAAATAAAATGGTTTCTGTTTTTATTTACATCAGGAAATACAAATATTAATTGTATGTTATACTGTAAAGAAGCTCTGTATAGTATACATTTAAAGGTATCTTAAATGTGAGGTGTGGAGGTCTGTTGATAATTATTTTTATATGCTACTGGTGTACAAGTAAGAGTACTTTTTCTTAGTTGTAATATATACTGGCATTATACTGTAACAATATAAGAAAGGTTGGAAAGTAGCAAGTTAATGTTTATGGAATGAGAGCTTGGGCTTTTGGGGACTGTAAAAGTGTTTTGGTCATAAATCAAATTCAAAGATGATAATTTCTTGTTTTGCAGAAGTGAATGTCTAGACTAATCCCCTTGGTTTAAGCTAAAGGCAAGTTGTTTAGGCAAATATCTTTGAAGAACAAGAGTGAGAGGAGGGAGACTGAGGAAATAATGTAAAATGGTAGCTCTTTCTTGCATTTGCTAAGTTACTGCCTGCTTTTTTTTTCTGTTGGCACCTGCTTTTGACTGGAGGCAGGGAACCTGCAGGTGCAGTTAGTTAATCATGAAAGGTCTGAACAGTGTGTTCTGAGGGAAATGTACATGGTATAAGGTAATAAACTGTTAAAGGAGTATTGGAAAGCAGTTCAGTGAAATGTTGTGCTCTTAGTGAAATCAGAGAGGTTCCATGTAATTAACATTTTTAAAGGGATCTTGGCACACTGTTCAGTGAAAATGACATTTCAAACTGTAGGAAGTGACTAGTTATGCTGTCTTTTCTGCAACCTTACTGTAATATAAATATAACAGTGCACAATTTAGTTTGTGTAGCTAGAGCACGTTTTCTTAAGGCTGAATGTTAATGCTTACGGAAAGCATGCATATGGTATGGGAGTTTTGATAAGAATGGATAGCAGTCTGCAAATGGGAATCGGGCTCTAGCATATGCTTTTTTAACAAGTTTAAACTTTACTCTGGAATAGGTAATACCTGTGGTTGTAGCCATTTATTGGGATAGCTACTCCTATATGGAGGGGTAAACTTCCTATTGGAAAATGTTTATAGTTTTGAGTATTGTTGGAGGTTTGGAAAAGGATTATTTTTTTTAATTTGTATAGTTGTTTTTGTTTATTCACGGTGGTGGTGCTACGGTAGTGTTGTCACCTCACAGTAAGACGCTGTCTGGTTCGATTCTCAGCTAGAGCATCTTCTGCGTGGAGACATGTGTGAATGGGCATACCTTCGTTGATGGTTGTGCGTCAGGGCTGGCAACTCAGCACGTAAAAATCAACTGCCAATCATTAGTGGACCGGAGTTCTGCTGTGACGACCCCTAACCGGGAAAAGCCGAAAGAGACACAGTTTTTTTTTTGTTCGTTTCTTGAGTGCTTTTATTGAAGTGAAGAATCTTGAAAATGTGAGTTGGGTTGATTCCACCGAAAAACTACCACTGTGGAGTTTGAGAATTTTGGGGAAAGTAATAAGCTTTCAGCGGGGAATATAATCTATGGCTGGGGAATATAATCTGATTTGCAGTAGTGAGGATAGGGGACATGGACTGAAAAAAAACAACAAAAGAGGGTAGCTTTCTAAAGACTTGCACAAGAGTATTTGGTATAGAAGATATGAATTCAGTAGCAGAAACTTCGACAGAATTTATATATTCTGCACAAAGATACAATAACTGGGTTACATAGGATATATGTTATATTTCACAGGAGCATTTTCACTTAATGGAAAGCTATGAGATGCATCCAATACCCATGTAATGGGTATGACTCAGGAATTGTTAGGGAAGATAGAAGTAGAAGTTACTTCAGAAGGGATAAGTTAATGGAGAACTCCACCCAAAAGTCAAGTTTTTCTTTCCAAAAAGTGTTTTTTCCTTCCCTGTAATCCAACACTAAACACTTCCCATACAGAAAAATCATCGTTTAATAATTATATTTGCCTGCATTTGTCTCTGTGTAGCTCAGACTGAAAAAAACAAAACAATGTCCAGCATTGCTTTACACTGGCCAAGCAGTGCTTTTGCTGTTTAGCGAGTGTGAAAAAATAAACAGAAAAAAGTGTATATGTATGTGTATATATGTGTTTGTGTCTGTTTGCGTGTGTGAGTGAATGCATGTATGAAAGCAGAGGAGACTGTGTGAGAGAGATTGAGAAAGAGAGAGTGGTCTTCTGTGAGTGAATGTGTGTATGAAGGCAGAGGAGACTGTGTGCATGTGTGTGAGAGATCGAAAGAGTGAGAGTGATCTTTTGTGAGTCAATGCTTGTATGAAAGCAGAGGAGACTGTGTGTGTGTGACAGATCGAGAGAGAGTGCGGTCTTGTGTGAGTGAATATATGAAAGCAGAAGAGACTGTGTGTGTGTGTGAGAGCGAGAGAGGTCTTGTGTGCATACTTCTCAACTGTCCAAATTTTCACAGAATATCCATAGTTTTGCCTCATATTTTTTGTCTGTTCCTCAGTTTTCTGAAGTCGTGTGGCAATTCAGTGAGGAGTGAATTCACTAAATAATGACAGACATTGAGTTTCAGGCTTTATATCTTTCTGAAAATGCATTCTAATATGAGCCCTTAACAGTCTAAGTTTATAAGAGCAATATTTAATTTTTTCCCTATTTTTGGGGCTTTGTTCAGATTTTTTGTGCGATTGAGATTTATGCTTGTGTGAGTGAATGCAAGCATGAAACTGTGTGTGTGTGTGTGTGTGTGTGTGTGTGTGTGTGTGTGTGTGTGTGTGTGTGTGTGTGTGTGTCTGTGTGTGTGTGTGTGTGTGTGTGTGTGTGTGTGTGTGTGTGTGAAAAAGCAGAAGACTGTTCTGAGAGAGAGAATGGGATCTCTGTAAAATTGTTGTTTTACTTACATTTTTAAATACTGTTATTATTTTTATATATTTTTTTACGTAAAATGCTTCCTCCAACACCATTAACATTTACTACAGAAAGTTTGAAATTTTAGACGTAGGAATTAAAAATATATTAAAAAAATATATAATACTACTATAATAATACTATAATATAATATAATAATATATAATAGTCCCTACCCAAACTGCAAAAAGTCACACAGGAAGCCTTTTCTTCCGTTGAAACTTGGTTATCTGATGCCCAATTAATACTCAACCCAAACAAAACTAAATTACTCATCTTCCAACCCACCAAACATACTCAAAACAACTCTCACTTTAACATCACAAGAAAAGACAACACTTCTGTATACCCAACTGAACACACCAAATTGCTAGGAATGGAAATAGACAATAAACTAAAATTTGACATTCACATATCCATGACCATAAAAAAGTCCACAAAAAACTAGGAGCGTTATACAGAAATAAGCAACTTCTCACTAAAGCAGCAAAGATTTCAATAGCAAATTCCCACCTTATCTCCACCCTACTTTATGCCTCTCCAATATATACCAACCTAAGGCAATGCAATCTAAACAAGCTAGAGACCTGCTACAACAAAATCGCCAAATTCGCCACAGGGGCATCCTACCGTAGTCACCACTATCTCTCACTTGCTGAACTGGGCTGGCTTGAACTCCCTCACCTCCTTCAATGGTATCAACTCTCACTCGCCCACAAACTAGTAAACCATCCACTAAATGTCCCATTGCTCCAGAATCTACTCCAATACTGTCACACCACCAGGCCACTAAGATGAGCAACAAAAATCACTTGCAGATCACTAAAGCCAATAACTCTGCTGGTGAAGCACTATTCTCTTGCACCATAGCCAAATTATGAAACTCCCTCCCACCCACAATTACCTCCATACCATCATGCACCCACTTCTAAAAGCACACCTAAAAACATGCTGGCTATGCCCTTGCAACTCCCACTCTAATATCATCCACCCCATCCAACCACTACCTTTCTTTCCACTCCACTAACTACCTTGATTATAGCAAGCTCAGATGCTCATAAGCCTAGTACTTATTATGCAGCAGGAACTTCTTATTGTAACATTTGTTAATGTCCGTTATGTACTTCACAGATAAAGATTCTAGTTGTCTACTGATGTACTGTGTTCTTCATCTGTAAATATGTTGTAAGTAATTGCTATGTAAATTGTTAATCACTATGTAATCCAATGTAACTACTGTCTGTTTATTTTAACTGTGGAGCTTTTCTCCCCGGGGCTCCGCTGAAATGGACCTACATCCAGTCGGACACTCCCGGTCAACAAATATAAATAAATACTTAAGAAAAGGTAAGTAAAACACAATTTTACAGACAGCCTATTCTCTAAATGCAATCATGCCCTCCAGGGTGTGTGTTAATGTGTAATTAACACTCTTCAAGGGGTGTAGAGACCTTTTGCCTATGGCGTCAGGCCTCATAACACTCCTGGGCAGGCGTTAATTACACATAAGCATGTCAGGCATTATTGCTTACTTGTGTACTGTGTTTACATTTTTTGTAGTAGCATAGATTCTGTTGCTTAGTGTTATACATGAGCTGTCTAAGCATTGTCTTTGTAGCACTTAAAGGTTAATAGGTAGGTACTAGGCTGTCGGCCCAAGGGCCTACGTAAGCCTAGCCAACAAGGTTCCATGGCTTACACCACCCAAGAAAGTTATTTTCCTGTGCCACTGTTGAGCAGAGACACAGAAGTGATTCCGGGGTGTATTTCCTATTTCCCATCCACTCATCAAGATTTTTCTTGAGGAGTGCTAATGAAAAACTTTGCTTGACATAGATGGGTAGCTTGTTCCAGAGTATAGGAAGTCTCTGGGACAGGAATTTATCCCTCCAGCATGTCCTGTTTATTGTGGTGACAAGGTTTAGGTCCCTAGAGCGTGTAGCTCAGAGGGATTGGGATTTCTTTAGGTGTAGCATGTCCAACAGCTCTGGGTTTGACATAGCTTTATATGTTAGGCAGAGATCACCTCTGAGTAGGTGATATGCTACAGAGTAAAGCTGGAGTTTTTTGAGGCAGTCAGTGTAGGGCATTTGTTTGAGGCCAGTAATCCTCTTTGTGAGGTACTTCTATGGTCTTTCCAGCTGCTGCAGATGTCTTGTGAGGTACATTCCAAAAGGGGCATTGCACTCTATAATGGGTCTAATGAGTGTCGAGTAGAGGGGAACGATGACCTCTTTTTTTCCTGGATGACAACCCTTTTATGATGATGCCATGTAAAAGGACTTCCTGACTACTGTGGCAATGTGACTATCAAAGGAGAGATTACTGTCCATCTGGGTCCCAAGGTCTCTTATCACGCAGTAGATTGCTGCCTATGTGGTAGTTTATGGGTACAGAGTTTTTACCAAAGGGGATGACACTGCACTTTTTGGCATTGAGCTTGAGGCCATGGCTCTGACACCAGGCATCTGTCTCAGTGAGGCCCTTGTGTAGGATGTCCACATCATTTGGGGACTTGACTATGGCTCCTAGTTTGCAGTCCTCTGCAAACTTCGTTAGTCAGAGGCCTTCTGTGTTAGCCTGTACTTCAGACAAGTAGATACCAAACAGGAGAGGTCCCAGTACAGAACCCTGTGGTACTCCACTTGTCACTGCTTTGAGGTCAGATTTGGAGTCTGCAACTTTTACAGTGTGGGTTCTGTCAGTGAGCCAGTTGGCAACCCATCTTGTGATGTAGGAATTTATACCTAGTTTAGTAAGTTTAGCTATAATTCCAGAATGGGGGATGGTTGGTGTCGAAAGCCTTGGCGAGGTCAAGATAGGCTGTGTGAACCACCTTACCATCATCCACGGCTTTGGTGTCTGCCTCAAAGAAGTTGATCAGGTTTAGGAGGTATGATCTGCCTTTCACAAACCCAAACTGGGTTGGATCTAGAGTTTGGAGGTTACCAGTGTCTTTGTTTATGAGTTCCATGATGATAAGTTCCATGGCCTTGCAGACCAGGCTCGTCAGGCTAATAGGTCGATAGTTCCCAGGATCAGTGGTGGCTCCCCCTTTGTGGAGTGGGATAACTGTTGCTGTGTGCCATTCAGTGGGCCCAAAGCCTGATGCGAGGCTATTATTGAACATGAGGCTTAAGTGGGGAGCCAGTTTTTTCTGGTTCATGTAAAACGCAGCCTTGGATGTTGTCTGGTCCCATGGATGCTGTGTTTTTGGCTTTAAAGAGTGCAGCTTTTACCTATTTGCAACTAGCTTTGTTTCTAAGTTGCTTACGTAAGGATTCTATAAGTTTATTCCGTGTGAAGAGTTTTTATTTGTCTTTGGCCTGAGTTGTGTGAATTCCTTTTCTCCAGTTTTGGTTGTATTGTGTTTATGGCTACTACTTAGTGAGTATATATGTTCTTAAGTGGCAGTTTAGATCATAAAGGTGGCAGTATACTAACTTTAAAACGTTAAATAGCTTAACATAAAATATGCACTGTGACTAACTGGATTTCAGTGAAGTTCATTAATGGGGTTGCAGTGATGGCTGTGGAAATCAACTAATAGGGCAAAAATTTAGATGCATGGATTAAAAATATTCTGTTATGGCAGCTAAGCATATATGGGAAGACAGTAAACAAAAGATAATATAAAAAGGAGAAACTGAAGCTCTTGATTCTCCCCATAGAACAAGGTGATTAATTTGAAAGGGGTACTTTAAACTGTTCATTGGAATAAGACTGGATAAGACCACCTGTTAACCACTAATAAAGATACA
>NC_056731.1:1128360337-1128379317 GCF_019279795.1 Protopterus annectens | reverse complement strand
TTCAATAAGACTCCCCACTGGCACAGGTATAGGGTTTATATCTCAGCCGAGTAGTCAAGCCAAAACCTCCAGTACCCTCTCTGTCCAGCCAGTGCTGCCCAAGTAGCTGACACACACACACTTTGAGATTTGGTTTATGTACAAACACACAGACACTCCTGGGGAAGGCTGGTACAAGTTCTCCAGCTGTGCCCCCTTCTGCCAGGCTATAAGGTAGTAATCACTGCCACTTAACTACTCTTATCAGCTACTAATAAGGCCCCTTCCCAAAGGGTCCCCAGTTTCACTGTGTAATATTAGTGTTATCCAAATAGTATGTGTGACCCAGGGCTAAAGCCATTGGAGTGGCTTGGACAGTAGCACTGAATACATGCAAAGTAATCTAAGAGCTTATATTGCCTTTATACAAAAGAGCCACAGTTGAAAGGTTTAAAAATATTTAATAATAAATAATAAAAACACAAGACAAATCTTATTACTTCAACACAATTACATTACAGAGTTCAGAGATCACAGGAAAATGCTTTAAAATAATACTGTAGAATAGTCTGACATAAATATAGAAAACAGGTAGACTAATCTGGCTATTTCTATCTATCTCTAAGAGAAAGAGCAAAGGCAGAGTATTAGTGAGTTGATGTGTTCAGGTTCAGACAAAATCCAAAATGCTCTATATTTCTCTCTGAGAAGGTCTTAAATTGATAACACAGTACTGCTTAGTCATTTCAGATTACATAATTCTTAACAGTTCTCATTTAGTATCCCAGGCTCACAGGTACTCAAACTTTACATTTCCTAGTAAGCTGTACCTGGCCAGGAAGCCACAGCAATAAAAGACATTATACATGTAAAACCTTAATAATTATCTCTTAAATCAAGTCAACAGAAAGAATTTCCTGGCCCAGACATCCTGTCTCCGAGCTTGAGATCAGTCATACAATGCTTGACTTATCAGCTTTCTTCCAGCAGAGTGCACTGTGGTTATATTTTTGAAGTTCAGTACAACATGTAGTTTAATCATAACATACAGTTCTCTTTACATTTGTAAACCAAACCTGTGGATTATATTAATATTTACAAATGACGTAGAATTATGTACAAAATCCTATCTAGCTAGGCTGGCAGCCTTCACACTAGTACAAAGTGTGAAGTAAATGCATTCCTTGGGCTAGCATAGACTGTCCTCTAACAGACCTTATGAAAGTACACTGATGGCAAGCACTAACCCTCTATATAGACAACTTGTGCATTAAGGTGTCTATCATCTTGAACTCTGCATAACTACAGCTAATGCTAAAATTGACTTCAAAATAAATCCTATACTTGTGTGACTAAATGTAATGGATGCTCCTCCCTGTGTAAGTAAAAAGTACTTCTTTTTCAGAGCAAGACTAAAAGTACTGATGTGAAGTTGTTCAATCTCGCCTTCATTCTTACTGATGGGTTCGGAGCCAGTCCTCTGCTCTGAGTGGGCTAATTTGCAAAGCTCGAGGTCTCTAACAGCTTGAGGCCAAAACCCTATTCCACAATGCCCCTCATCTTTCCCCAGATAGAGTTTGCCACTGCAACAGATCGTGCTTTTTCTACAGCTCAGGCCGTATTGTTGGAGATAAGCGTATTCTTTTGGAGTGCTTACTAGTTTTCTTTCTTGTTTAGAACTGAGAAGTATTCAGCCAGGATAGGCTATCCTTTCTTTTGTGTTTTTTGTGCAAAGTAGTTGAAAAAGAAAGAGCTTTGTGTTCTCGCTTCTGGCTAGGGCCCTGTTGGTGTTTCTTAGGTTTACCCTGTCCCGTACAGCTGAATTAGGCTTTCTTTAGTTACTATAACTGTAGCCAGTTAGGCTTAATTTTGTTTTGCTGCAAAGTTTTAAAATTCGAGTGCAGACTTTATTGTATAGTATTGATCCTTAGAGTTTCTGCTTGAATTGTTGTTGGGATTTCTAGATCTTACAGTGAATTAACTGCAATGTCTACCATGTCTGAAAAAGCTATGTCAGGGTTTAAAAAGTGCCCTAAATGCAATCAGAAATGTCTATCACAGATGGCCACACCACCTGTGTTTTACTGTTTGGGAGAGGTTCATCTCCAAGAATTTTGTTCTGTTTGCCATGGTTTCAGTGCCAAGGTTTTGGCAGAGAGTAAAAGAAAATTGGTTGAACGTGGTCTGATCAAGTCTGCCTTTCAGTCAGACTTGGATACTGCTCCAGGAAAACCAAAACCATCATCTTCTGCTGCTTCTTTGGCAAGTTCGGATCCGAAGAGCTCTTCACTTCCGAAGGTTTCCAAAAAGGTTCCTGTATCGGTTTCACAGCCATTGGTGCCATCTGTACAGGTAGTAGGAGTCTGTCCCCAGTCTTGAAACCGGTATCTCCGACCTTAAGATCTCCGATTCTGGGCTCACCGGCACCTTCTGTAGCTTCCTCTTGAGCTTCCAGAATTTCAGATTCGGATGTGGATCATGTGGTATGGAGACTGTTACAGAATCCGGCGCTGGCTGGCTAAATTTCTGTCTGCTTCGACTCAGGCAGTTTCAGAACTGACTGTCATTTCCTTTCATTTCTGCTCCTCCTCTGACTTGAATCGAGACATTGAAGCTAGAGGGAGCCGTTCAGTCTTTTGTGGAACCGTCAATTCCGACACTCATTTCGGACCTGTCGGCACCAATGACCCTGATGTCTTCTGCTCCAACGGTGTACTCTGAGAGCCGACACTCCCATCTGCTCCGGGGAGGGGAGTCAAACCGATGCATCTGTTCCGACGCTTCCCCTTGGGGCCTCGGTGCAGATGAGCTCGGTTCCCACCTCTGGCTAGGAGCCAGTGGTTTTGGTGTGGGAGGAGTCATCTGTGTCTTCAAACCCGGATGTTTCCTCGCACTGGAGCAATGGTGCCTTCGGTGCCATGAGGAGGGTTCCTGGACAGTCACAACCTCTGAAATGGCCTCCTCCTCCCGGAAAGTGCCAGAATCTTCTCCGTCACTGCAGACCCACTGTAAGCGTAGGGACCCGGAGCCTCAGGAAGCCCCATTGGGGGAACCCTGCTCTTCCAAGACCTCCCCAGAATTTAACACTGAAAAGGTTCCTCGGAAGAGGTTATGTAGGAGGAGACATTTAGATTCCCCTCAGGAATCCATCACATCTGACACCAATTTGGAGGAATCAGAAGGGTTTCCAAAGTCCCCCTCTATCTCCTTTGTGGATATCCTTGAGATCCTTAAGCAGAGGGATGACTAGCAGCCCCTTAACCCTACTGAGGATGAATCAGTGCTCCTGAAGGCTTTTCGGTCTCGACCCTCCACCTCTTGGGTTTTTCCGCCCTTCGATGAGTTGATGGACCTTTTATCTCGAAGGGCGTGGGAATCACCCGATATTATGGAGCCTGTTCCTAGGAGGCCCAACAAATACATCTCAGCACTTCATGATAAAACCTTTTTATCCAAACCAATTCCTGTTGATGCCATGGTGGTTGCGGTAGCCACTAAGAAAGAGATGTCAGAGACCTGTATGTCTGTCGATCCTCCTAATAGAGAATCTAGGATTATGGACAGATACGGAAAGCTTATGTTCAGTTCTACAACCTTTGCTCTTCGGTCTTTGACCTATCTAATCCACTTCACAAGACTTCAAAGAGATTTCCTGAAAGAGCTAGGAGATACTCTCCAGGGTGCAGTAGCCGATATAGTGGTGGACAAGGTGACGTCTCAACTTGCTACCCTCAATTCTATCGTTAACTCCTCTATGTGCCTCATATCATACGCAGCTGATGGGGCAAGTAGGGCAGCAGATACTGGAATAGCTCTTCTGAGACATTTCTGGATGCGCTTATGCTCTTTTGCGGAACCTTTCAAGTTGTCCTTTGTGAATGCCCCATTTGATGGTTCTTCCCTTTTCGGACCAGACCCTCACCAGAAGGGAACAAGACTGAAAGACTCCATCTGCTGTAGGAGTCCATTTTTCCACCCCTACTAGACCTTATCCTAAAGGCCAACGGGGAAGAAAAATGTGGTTCCGCAAAGCCCAAGGAGCCTTTCCGAACTTATGAAGTGAAGCCTCCTCCAGGGGCAGAGGAGGAGGCAATGAAGGAAGATGATGCCCATGCGGCATAGGGGGTCTGCAGAACTTGGGCGACAGGGATCAGTTCCTTGGGAAACCCTATCAGCGCTCCTGAAAGGAGGCCCTACTGTCCTGCTCTAGAGGCAGTTAGGGGGCATTTATCTTTGTACCTAGGCACCTGGCTCAAAATTACAAAAGACAGATGGGTACAAAATGTCATATCCAGAGGCTGTTTCATCCCATACCTGCCCCAAACCAGCAAAAGGAATACCGGACGTTCTACCCAGTCTACGGGATGTAGCAATGGTAGAGGTTCAAAAACTATTAGGAAAAAGCGTCCTCCAACCAGTCCCGGCAGACCAACAAGGATCCAAACTTACTCAAGATACTTTTTAGTGCCAAAGAAAACAGGGAACTGGAGACCAATTTTGGACCTCGGCAGACTCAACAAGTATGTAGAAAAGACAAAGTTCCAGATGGTCATGCTTCAGTCTATACTCACGTTCCTAGGGAAAGACAATTGGATGTGCTCAATAGATCTTCAGGATGCGCATTACCATATCAAAATGGCCATTCTATCCAGGGATTACCTGGACTTCAGGCAGGGAGCCAGTCATTTCCAGTTTCGGGTCCTGCCCTTCGGTCTCACTACAGCCCCCAGAGTGTTCAACAAATGTATGGCAGTGGTCATGGCTCACTTGAGACATCAAAGAATCTGGGTGTTTCCATATTTGCATGACTGTCTCCTCACCGCACCCACCAGGCATCAGCTTATTCGGGCAAGGGACACTGCCTTAGATCTCTGGTTTCAACTGGGCATCACAATAAATTCGGAAAAGTCTGCTTTATTGCCTTCGCAGCATACAGTATTTATAGGAGCAGAATTAGACACAGCCAACATGTCCTTAAAACTTCCTTCAGAAAGTGTGCTTTTACCCTAGGACATCAAATTGTAGATCTCCTTTCAAAACACAAAGCACCAGCATCCCAGATTCTCAGGCTGCTGGGCACCATGGCAGCAACTATCATTGCAATACCCCTGGCAAGATCTCACATGCACATTCTTTAGTGGCTGCTATTCACACAGTGGACTTTTCAGGACTTATCAATGAATCACTCAGTTCTGGTAACCAACTCTTGCAAGGAGGATCTCCGGTGGTGGCTAATGTCTGAATCGGTGACCATGGGACGTCCCTTTGTCCTTCCGGTTCCAGTTGCAACAGTGACCACGGATGCCTCCCTGATGGAGTGGGGGGGCATTTATCAGGGATGGACAGCCCAAGGTACGTGGCAGGTACAAGAGGCTCAATTGCATATAAACATCCTAGAGATGAGAGCGGTTCTCTTAGCATTGCAGTTCTTTCAAGACTCTCTTCCTCTGGGCACAATTGCAATCCAGTCAGACAACATGTCCGTAGTCTGGTATATAAACAAACAGGGTGGAACCAGTTCTTATCCCCTATGTCAAGAGGCACTAAGAGTATGGAAATGGGCAGAGTCCACCCAGCGCTTTCTGATAGCAACACATACCCTGGGGAAATCCAACATGATAGCGGACAGACTCAGCAGGGCAATTCTGTTGCCTCATGAGTGGTCCCTCAAAAACAAAGTAGCGGAAATGATTTTCCGCAGATGGGGCCAGCCTTTCTGTGACCTCTTTCGACCCCACAAACACCAAATGCAGCAACTACTTTGCCCTGATCCCTCAACAGGGACAGTCCCCAAGGGATGTGCTCGTACAAGATTGGCCCCCGGGACTCCTTTACACCTTCCATCCCTTTCCTCTGATTTCCAAAGTTTTGCAGAAAGCCAGTTTTCTGGGCAGGACACTTATCTTAATAGCCCCATATTGGCCTCACAAATCTGGTTCCCCTTTCTGAAAGCCTCTAGTCAAAGAAGCTTGGATCCTGGACCTAGTGCCGGATCATCTGACCCACTCGTCAGGAACTCTTCACCCTTCAGTTCAGTCCATCAAACTGACAGCTTGGTTGCTCCAATTCCCAGAATAGCCAGGTTCCAAAATTTATCATAGGAAGCTCAGCATATTCTTTTGTCTTCACATAAGTCTTCAACCGTGAAACTATACCTCAGTAAGTGGAAGAGGTTTTCAATCTGGGCCCAGCAGAATAACACTGACCCTTTTCTAGCCTCCATGTCGGATATCTTAGAGGTTCTGACCAAACTGTTCAATGAAGGAGTTGCAGCAGCAACCATTTGGGTACAACTAACTGCTATATCCAATTTCCATATAGGTGAATCAGGAAACGATATTATGTCCCACAAGATGGCGAAGGCTTTTTTGAAGGGTACGATGCATCTAAGACCACCAATTAGATCACCTGCCGCTCCATGGAATCTGAATTTAGTCCTATCTAAGATTATTCTTCCGCCCTTTGAACCTGCTTCTTCCTGTGAGCTGAAATATCTTTTTTGGAAGACCATTTTCTTGGTGGCCATTACATCCGCACGCAGAGTTTCTGAGTTGCAAGCCCTTTCAGTTAAGCACCCATATTTGATTTTCCACAAAGATAGGGTTTCCCTCAGGACGAACCCTTCTTTCTTGCCCAAAATTTGTTCAGAATACACCCTTAATCAAGCGATTGATTTACCTGTTTTCTTTCCCAATCACACTAATCAGTTGGAATATATGCTTCACAAGCTTGACGTCCATTTCTATTTAGACAAGACTAAAGACCATAGAAGAACTGATCAGCTGTTTGTCTCCTTCTCAGACTCCAAGAAAGGTGCAGCAGTATCTAAATGGCTTTCTGATTGCATATCCTTTATATACCACACTACAGATATTTCTTTAGAGAACAAAGTCAAGGCTCATTCAACCAGAGCTGTTTCTACCCATAGCCTTTTTGGCCAGACTACCCATTGATTCTAATTGTGCAGCTGCCACGTGGTGTAGGCCGCATACCTTCATAACTCACTACAAAGTAGACAAAGCCTCTTGGGACAGGGCTTCATTTGGTTCTGCTGTCCTTAGACAGGTACTCCCGTGAGCCACCCAAGATTGTGGTGCTGGGGACGCTACCCATCAGTAAGAATGAAGGCGAGATTGAACAACTTCACATAAAGAAGTTATGTACTTACCATAACTTTCCATGTGAGTTGTTCTTCTCGCCTTCATTTGTACAACCCCCCCCCCCCCACCTACCCCCTATCCAATGTCTGGAAGTTCAAGAGAGGCTCTACATTTGGTTTTGGTTCTTCTGAGGAGTTTCCTCTCACAAGTTGTGTATATGATTTCCTTCGAAATCTGATTTAGATTTAGCACTAGTTGGCAGCAAACAAGATCTGGGGAAGGTAGAGGGACATTGTGGGATAGGGTTTCGGCCTTGAGCTGTTGGAGACCTCGAGCTTTGCAAATTGGCCGACTCGGAGCCGAGGATCGGCTCTGAACCCATCAGTAAGAATGAAGGCAAGAAGAACAACTCTCATGGAACATCATGGTAAGTACATAACTTCTTTTTCTTCAAGCCAGTACCAAAAATTTCAGAAAGGTTTTTCTTCCTTCTTTACTAAGAAAATATTAAACTGATTTTAGCAAGAGATGTAAGTCTCTGTTTGTTTACATTCATTAAAGCAAAATTCCTGTCCATCTACCTTCATACAAGATACTTAGAATATATTGTGGAATTACTGGCGAGGGTTGAAGACAGATGGTGGCTGATTGCTCTTTTATCAAAAAAGAATCATACGCATTATATTAATAGGCGCAGTGTTAACTTGATTGGAGACACCCCTAACTGGCTGATTTACTCTGCTTCTTGTAGATAACAGAGGTAAAGACTGTATGGCAGTTGATTACATTACCTCCAAGTCAGTCTGCTTTTAGACTGCATAGAACATATCCTGATGATTGTACCTAAAAGCAGTTTCATTATAATGGAAGACTTCAATATGGGCTTACTTGGACCAAAAGGAACCACATGCTGTAATATGTATCTTTATCATGGTGGTCTAACTCATCTAATAGTATCTCATACCAGAGACTGCAGTACAAGCAGTCTCTTTTTGACATCTTAATACCAAGTAGATCCCCACATTCTGTTAATTTCATGCCTTCCAAATTTCTTATTTAGACCATTTTCCAATAACAGCCATCTCATTTAAATCATGAAAATTTAGTAACTGTGGAAGTTTCCCTGAATCAAAAGAATGTGAGCTTTTTGTAGCATTGCAAACTGTTTCATGGTCCATAGTATACCTGGAAACTGATCCCTCAAATGTCTTTAATATTTTCAACTCTCCTACAAACATTGCAAAAAAACTGCCAATGGATAATTACATAATTGAGGGTCTTTTTAATCTGAGACAAAGCTTGGCATAGTTGGAAAAGATTTACTGGTCTTCAGACTGCCAAAACCATATAGCAGATTAGCAAGCTACAGATAAAATAAGCTAAAGCAAGCACCACAACATTAAATAAGAAAGCCATGGCCTCACAACTAAAGTATTTTGGCAGATTGCCAGGGTTATAGCATGCTTGGATAATGTGGTTAGTAAAAGACACCTAAACCTGCAGCTACTCTTCTGCTTGAAGACTTTGAAAAGCTTTTAACTATAGTGTTGTCACCCCTTTCCACACGTTTCTATACTTCAGTTGTCCCATATAATAGTAAACCTACTGATCACTGTCTAAGCCTACATTTTTCCTTTCAGGCAATTGCATTCAGAAGAGTTAATGTCATTTGTGAAGTCTGGGGTTAGAATAATATCTTTTTTTTTTCTGGTGTGCTAACTCTCTTTCCTTCACATGTCAGTACCCAAAATCTTAACCCATAAATTCAACTTCTGCCTAATTACTGGCATTATACCTCAACCTTTTAAGTTTACACTCATCATTCCTATTTCAAAAGTTATCCATCCCAACAACCCACAAGATAATAGAGATTTCAGTCCTTTGCACCAACAAAGATATTCGGAGGAATCTTGTGTTTTTCCCAAATGTCTATGCACATGAACAAATAATGGCCTGTTCATTCACACTTTGCACTGATTTCAAGCATGATGTAACATCCTAACAGCAGTTTACTCTGCCATTTGTAAATCAATTATATTGTGGAGAAAAGGACATTTTATAGGGGAGGAATTTTCATTGACATAAAGAGGACCTTTTTGAGTATAGCTTATGAAAGAATCGTGCAAAAACTAAAACACTTGTGTTTTTTGTTAAAACCTCTCTAACTGGCTAGGGAATTACAAGAATAAAAGAACTGTCCTTATACTTTGGGAATGTATGGCTAAGCTTCTAAAGATCTTCAAAGATCAATAACCTAGTAAGTACTCATGAGCCTGTACAAAACAGCATCTCCGAACATGGGTCATACTACAGGTATCCCTCAGAGTTAATATTTCTGTTTATAAATAATATAGCTTTGATAGGTCCCACCCAATGCCATTATCTCAAATGCAGATGACATTCTGCTTCTTAGATCTGACCCTTTCTCCTTTGCCAGAGAAAAACAGCTGCATATGGACTTTGCAGCATTTTGTTGATGGCTTTCTGTAAAAAAGGCTAATGCGAAACATAAAAGCTGCCAGTATGCCTTTTGTCACAAATCAGAAGCTCAGATTCTATAACCCTTTAAATATAACAGACTTTGATAATAGTCGTATGCAATTCTATGCAGTCTTAAGTATCTAGGCTTGTTGGAAGCAACTGTAATTTTTGGCTCAACAGATAAAAAGTGGAAGGTCTCCAGCATACTTAATGCTTGTTGCAGTATGCCCAGACTTTTTACAATGAAGTCTAGAGCATTATTATCAAGTAATATCCTTATTTCCAGATTAAAAATTGTGCTAAGAATAATTGCATTCAATTCTAACACTAACGCACTGTTCCTACAAACTACCGTAAAAAAATGTATAGGTTGATTTACCTCTCCTCAAGGTAAAAGCACCATTTCACTACCTTTAAAAGGCAAACTTGGCTCCCATTCACTGCCAGAGCCTCTCTTTGTAAATCATAATTCATTGTAGATCGCTGTACAGTCACTATTGGCACTTTTCTTCTAGTAAGCTGCTCCTTGAATCCTCCCTATCATCTCAGAGATGGTGCTGGTGATGCATTAGTATTATTATTCGAGACCACAGTTTGCACAGGCTGTTGGTGAAAAATGTTTGTGTAAATTACTGCCTGCATACCATCTCTCTCCAGAAATCAGACAAAACTGATTATAATTTTCAGCAAAAAGTCCTGAATCATGCAATTGCACCTGGCTCATTAACAATGGCTGCACCCCCCCCCCCCCCCACCACCAAAAAAAATAATTTTAGTCTCTGTAGTTCAGTTCCTAGACTCATTCTCAGATACATATTTATTATATACAAGTAATATGTTTATGTATATGTTTATAGATGTGCTTGTGTGTGATAAACAGCATATTTCTTATTTATTGTTTGTATTTGCTTGCATCATAGTTTTGTGTTTACTAGTTTTTCTAACTTTAAATCTGAATGCTTCTTCTAAGTAACACATTTAATGAGCTAACAAACCAAACAACTTCCTATGAAGTTGGTCTGCGCTGTAAAGTGCATCACATTTTGTAAATAATGTGCTATGTACATGGTGTAATTCCTCTGTGTTCAGAATGGTGCTTTTCAAATTGTAGCAATCAATGCAATATTACTTATCAGTACTAAGTCACTGTTAGTATTGTATACTAAACCCATAAATAAACTATGTTAATATGACTTGCAACAAAATGTGCAAGTCTATGCATTGTGTACTAAACATTGCAGTATCACATTATGTATTATTAGGACCAAGTCCAGTATTAATACCATTCTATGTGCAAGTCATGTTCTAGTTCTTAGTGTACTAACCACTGCAGTATTATGTTATGCACAATTAGTGCTCAGGAAGTATTTATAGTGTCCAGTGTGTGCCATTTTATGTCACTTATAGCTCAGTACTTGGTGTGTATCTGAAAAAGGTCTTTGGATCAGACCCCCACCCAGAAAACAATTTCAGATAAATGGATAACATTCAGTCAGATCTGCCAGAGGATGCTGAGTAACAGAGATCCCAGTAGCATAACTACACCAAGAATAGGGACCAGCTAGTCCTCTAGTCTTGTCTTTCGTTATAATTGTCAGATCTCAAGACTGGATAAGAGGTTGGTGATAATCCAAGGCTTGCTTTTGATGTACTTAACTTCAGAGAGCAACACATTCAGAGGGGTTTTAGAAATGTGTTTCCCATGTACGTATAGCAGATAGTAAGAGGGCTCCATGGGAACACGACATAGAACAGAAGATGGTTGGTCAACGTGAAGTTTCATCCCTTGGCAGTAACTACAGATCAAAAGGATTAACAGTGGCCTCCCTCACAAGAGCCTTACAGTGCCAGCAGAAGTAATGTCCACCATGACTATAATCACTTAAGCCTCTTGCACATGATGTTCTTCATGTTTCACTGTTGCAGTCAGTACATTTGGGTAATCCTGCTGGCAGGTTGCCCTCAGCCGGCCTGAATTCCAAAGTCTTGGGTCCTGCGTCGGCTGCCGTCACCCCTTCACTGACATCAGGTCGTCAGGGGTATAAAAGAAGCAGCCAATGCCATTTTCCCATCTTTCTTGCCGCACGGCGCCCGAAGCTGAAGCAGTTTGCAAGTGGCGGTCGGCCGACTCCTGAGATTTTCGTGTTTGAGTTTCAGATCCGAAGTCTTCAATAAAGTTAAGTACCCTGTTGGGGAAACTTTTTTCTTGCTCCAGACCGATGTCAGAAAAAGTCAGTAATTGTATTTCATTTGGAAAGCAAATAACTCATAAGGATTTTCATTCTTACTGTATTCCTTGCCTAGGCCCTGATCACAACATTACTGGTTGTCAGTTTTGTGCTAGATTTAACCAACGCACTATTAAGCGTCGGTATGATTTTGCTTTTTAAACTTTTTTGGACGCCGGTTTAATTATCCTGAAATGTTGTCAGATAGCCATCCGACTACCGGAGTTTACAAAAACCGCAAAGAAAAGGATAGAGAAAAACAACCGAGGCTCCAAAACCAACGACAAAGCTTCTCCTAAGCCAGTCGCCGGTTCTCAGTGAGGCTTTCACAGCCCCTGACGCCTACTTTAGAGTCGCAGGCCACTACCGACTCCCCACGTGGAGTCGGCTATGCCACTGGATACTCAAGGTATTGGACTTCGACGCTAATCCCTCAGATGGGTCCGAGCCGCTGAGCAGGTACCGGCTTCTGAGGGTGTATTCAGACCTAAACATCTTTACATTAAAACAACTTCAGCTTCAAAGGCAAAGACTAAAGCACCTTCTCAAGCAAGGAAACAAACTCAAGAGCCACATGGACAGGCCTCTATGCCCAAAAAACTGATGCTCAAAATGGCCGAAGACTTGATTACCTTGATCAGGGGTTCCCATCCCCCTCCTGATAAGAGGCCTAGGCAAGACACACTGACTATGAATCTTCAGATAAGGTTTCTATTTCTTCTGATTCCTCTTCTGATCAGGAATATTCTCTTCCCCCCATGAGGATTCTGATGCTGAAGAATCTATACCTTCAGCATCTCCTCCTGAGGACTATTCCTTTGGGGAAACCTTGCATACCATGAGGGAGCATTTCCACTGGGAGAGCCAAGATTTTTCAGAATCTAAAAAGAGGCTCAGGGGTTTTCTTTTACTACCTCAGCACAGGCCTCTAGCCATTCCACCTGTGTTAGACATTGTAGATGATGTGTTTTCGGAGTCGAGTCTGACCCCTGACTCCTTACCGCCAGCTCCTGTTAAGCCTGACAGATATTACAGGGCTCCTGACTTGCACAAATTTATTTTTAAAAACCCTGCTGCTGACCCAGAAACTATTTCACAGGGTCCAAAGGAAGTTAAGGCTTCCACTGCAAAAAACCCGACCCCCTCTGATAGAGATTCAGGGGCACTGGATAGATGGGGAAAAAAGGTTTACACATCTGCAGCTTTGGCTATAAGGGCCTTAAACTGTCAATTTCATATGCTTAAGTATCAGCAACATGTCATGGGATTGCTTAAACAGAAAATGTTGTTAAATTCTGAATGTACAGAAAACAAGGAAATGCAGGATTTGTTGTATGCAGCAGAACAAGTTGGAAAACATACTTTGCAATGTGGTTTTGATTCTTTGGAGGACTCCTGCAGGACCGCAGTTACGGGTTCTGTAATTAGGAGACATGCTTGGTTAAAGGAACAAAATCTACCTGATCATGTTAAAGTTAAATTACTAGATGCACCTTTACAGCATGATACTTTGTTTGGTGTTAAGGTAGAAGAGGTGTTAAAGAAAATGGAGGGCAAAGCTAAATCTATGCAAACTGTCAAAGATATTTTACAAGTACAGCCACTTGGGTTTAGTAGACACTGGCCTACAAAAAATGGTCCTTTCCTGTATCAGACAGACCTCAAAGGGGCAGATCCCAGGGGAAAATTAGCACTTTTTGCTCAAAATTGGCACATCATAACCCAGGACAAGTGGGTTCTAAACATAGTGTCACAAGGCTACAAGTTCCATTTCCATACTCTGCCAAAGGCAAACTGCTGGCCAGATCTGACAAAAAGTCAATGGGCAGAGGCACAAAAACAAGACTCATCCCTCATGGACATGGGGGCCATTCAACAAGTACCAGAGAAAAAGCAGGGACAAGGATTTTACTCAAGACTGTTCTTGGTACCCAGAAAGGACAAGGCCTGGAGGCCAATACTGGACCTATCTATTCTGAACACTTTCCTGGATATTCCAAAATTCAAAATGTTGACTTTGCAGCAGCTTCTGCCCATGCTGGGCAAGAATTCTTGGTTTGTGACTTTAGACCTAAAAGAGGCATACCTGCATGTTCCAATCAGACAATCATGCAGAAGATACCCAAGATTCAAGGCTGGTTCAATGCATTACCAATTCTCTGTACTGCCCTTTGGTTTATCTACTGTGCCCAGGGTCTTTACAAAGTGCCTCGCACCAGTAATTGCATTCTGCAGACAAAGAGGAATACAAAAATATCCTTACTTGGACGACTGTCTCATTCAAGCAGAGAACAAGGACATTCTTCTTCAACATCTGGCATTTGTGAAAAGACTTCTAACATGCCTAGGGTACACAGTCAACAAAAAGAAATCAAAACTAGTACCCTCACAAGAGATAACATTCCTGGGTGCAAGCTTGAATACAACTGCCCAGATGGCTTATCTCACGCCAAACAAACAAAGGCAACTAACTACCTATTTCAAAATGTTGGCAACAAAGGTCCAGTTATCTGCAAGAAAAATTCTGCAGGCTTTGGGCTTCATGGCATCCTGCATTCTACTAATTCCATATGCAAGACTGCATATGAGGAAACTTCAATGGTACCTAAAAGGTGTTTGGACCCAACATTGCCACAGCCTGGAAACAGTCATTACTCTCATTCCCTGCCTGCAACAGGAGTTTCGATGGTTGGCAAAGACTAGTCACCAGAACAAGGGACAGCCATTCACAATACCTCCAGCCAGGCAGACACTAACAACGGATGCATCGGACTATGCCTGGGGAGCACACATGGCAGGAAGATGCATTCAGGGCACATGGTCCTCAAACCAAATGCATCTACATATCAATCAAAAGATGTTAGCTGTTCAAAATGCCCCGACAGCCTTCAAGGACCTACTTCATCCGGGACAATTACTGATAAAGACAGACAACACCACGGTCATGTGGTATATAAACAAGCAGGGTGGCACACATTCTTAACCCCTTTGCAGACTAGCCATGACCTTGTGGGACACAGCTTTGACTTACCAAGTACATTTGCAGGCACAATTCTTGCCAGGAAAGGAAAATACTCTGGCAGACGAACTAAGCAGAAACCTCATGGATCCCCACGAGTGGAAGGTGGATCCACAAGGCTTCAGCATGATAACAAGGAAATGGGGATGCCCGGACATAGATCTATTTGCCTCCCCTCTCAATTACCAACTAAAAAGATTCTGCACAAGGACTTATCACAGACAAGCATGGCAAGTGGACACCCTATCAGTATATGCCATTCCTCCACTGCCTCTCCTCCCCAAGGTGCTCCTAAAGGTCAGACAGGTAGCTTCAAAGATGATACTGATTGCCCCAGACTGGCCACGCCAGTACTGGTATCCAGTACTAAGGAACTTATCTCTATACCCAGCTTGGACCTTACCTCAAATACCTCCACTGCTGTCCCAGCAAAACAATCGGATCATGCACAGCCAACTCAGGACATTAAACTTGGCAGCATGGCGGATAATGTAGTCATACAAAAAACACCTCTCAGTAAAGCTGTGATGGATGTCATTCTGGAAACTAGAAGGCCTAGTACTAGAAAGTCTTATGCTGGAAAATGGAAGAGATTCTGTGCCTGGAACCAGGCACAAGGAACTGATACAGTGGTACCAAATATTCCTCAGATTTTGCAATACTTAACTGAGATGCTGGACAAAGGCCTATCTTTTCTATCAATTAAAATTCATTACTGTTTTGGCGCTCATTCAATACATAGTGAGCCACCACTTTTTTCTCTCACCTTGCTTATTACAGGCAGTACCACAGAGGGAGCTAAAATTTAAGGCACCCCTAAGGAGACTACCACCACTACCTGCATGGGACCTCAACTATGTCTTGGAAAAACTCACCCTGCCTCTTTTTGAGCCAGCTGCTACTGCTGATATGAAGTTTTTATCTTGGAAAACAGCTCTGCTCTTAGCAATTACTTCTGCAAGATAAGTTTCAGAGCTACAGAAAGCCATGGCTGTAGGAACCTTTCATCATTTTTCATGCAGACAGGGTCTCCCTGAGGACAAACCCAACATTTATGCCTAAAGTAGTGTCCAGTGTGGCTCTTGACCAAGACATCCATCTGCCAACCTTTTACCCAAATCCACAGAACAAGGGGGAGAGCATTTTGCATTATTTGGACATACACAGACAGCTTAGATTCTACTTGACAGAACCAAAGCTTCTCTCAGGAAGACAGAGCAATTACTAGTGGCATATGCTGCAGGATCACAAGGAAAGCCTAAGTGGTTAGGCCACTGCATCTACGTTTCTGCTACTTCTTACACCATGGCAAGCCAGTGCCTAAGGGCATTAGGCCTCATTCCACCAGAGCCAGCCACCCTCCAGTAGCCTTTCTCAGGGGAGAGTACCAACCAAAACATTTTAGAGTGGCTGCTCTTGTCAGTGCAAGTATCAATCCTTTACAAAGCATTATCATCTGCCACTCTATTCTAAATCCAGGGCAGGCATTGCCACTGCAGTTCTGCAGGGCCTCATAGCCACTTCTACTGCTGTCTAGTTCCAGCCTCCCAACCATAGCTTTGGGACTCTACCCAAATATAATGTCTGCAGCAGTGAAACCACGAAGAACATAGGTATACAGTTGTGTATATTAATTGATAAATGTAGATAGTTTGAGTATGTATTCACTACTGTTGCAGACCAGGTTACCCACCCACCTTCCCCCTTTTTATTTTGGATCTTATCTTTCCTTGTCTGATTTATACTACCTATGTGGTGTATTTGCTTATAGATGAAGGTAAAATTTATATTTGTTTATTTCTGAATATATATATATATA
Organism: Protopterus annectens; assembly: GCF_019279795.1. NCBI lineage: Eukaryota > Metazoa > Chordata > Ceratodontiformes > Protopteridae > Protopterus > Protopterus annectens. The sequence goes on along the minus strand of NC_056731.1, from coordinate 1,128,362,691 downwards.
TATATATATATATATATATATATATATAAAGTTTGGCTACCCTTTTTGGGGGCACCTGACATCTGGGGCAAGAAAATCTGAAGAAAATGGCATTGGCTGCTGCTTTTATATCCCTGACTCACCTGACGCCAGGGAGCAAGGTGACCAAGCAGCAGACGCAGGACCCAAGACTTTGGAATTCCAGGTGTCGGCTGAGGGCAACCTGCCAGCAGGATTACCCAAATGTAATGACTGCAACAGTGAATACACTTCTAACATCTACATTTATGTTAAGTGTACACAACTGTACTTTTAAAATGTATGCTGATGAGGTTGGAAGGAAACAAATAGAGGTAGTGCAAGTAGCACATATCCCTGTCATAACTCAGACTGTTAAAATTCTGAATTTGGCCAGTGTGAGTTAAACTGGAGGAGTGTAAAATATTAAACAAATTGACTAGTAAAAAGTAGATGCAATTGTTTAACACGCCGGTAGTGCATGAATGAATGAAATACATTCAGAGTGAAATGTGAATGCTAAGTGCAAAAGCTTGGTTGATTGTAAAACAAAAGTAACAAAGTAGAAGTGAGCCATTAATTGCCAAGTAGTTGGACAGCAGTGATGACTAAGCAAATATAAACATTCAGTGTCCAGATGCTTAACAGTGTAGAATAAACAAAAGTTCAGAGAACAGAATAGAATCCAATACCTAAAAGAAAAAGATGGTCTTGTATTATAAATAGGATTAAAAGCAAGTCCGAGCAAAGGAATATGACTTGCCACAAAATGTTTGAATCTATGCGCCTAGTATACTAGACAAGTTATGCTAAGTGTGTTGTAGTGCATATCCAAAATACATGTTGAGAAGCATAAAACCAGTCAGGAAATCATTAGGGTTTAGATTAAACAAGTAAATACAAACACTTAAAAGGAGCAGCATAAATAGTTAAACAGGGTAACGTGGACTTAATCCATAGGTGAATTCGCTTGAAACCACTCCATGAAGTTCAAAAGGTGTAGAAAACAGCCTGAATGCAGACAATGACACTGGCAATCTTGATTAGAAGTAGGCCTTTCGCTGCAAAAAACTGTAAGCCAGATAGAAGAAAAGCAACTGTTGGTGTCAGTCATTAAGATAGCAAAGAGTTTAAATGGGTAGGTTCTGCTTCTGAAGAAAATCAAAAGCTAAAGTTGCATATCTGTTTAAATGTGGAAGGAGCAAATGCCCAGATATGAGCAAAAAGCCCTGTCAGACCAATGGAGTTGTTATTGTTGTGTCTTTCGGCTTTTCCCGGTTAGGGTTGCCAGAGCCGAACTCCGGTCCAGTAATGATTGGCAGTAGATTTTTAGCGTGTTTGAAGGTTGCCGGCCCTGACGCACAACCTTCAACGAAGGTACGCCCATGTCACGAATGTCTCCACACAGAAGACGCTCTAACTGAGAATCAAACCGGACAACGTCTTGCTGTGAGGCGACAACGCTATGTAAAAATCTTAAAATGAGTAGGAGTACTGAAGTCCAAGAATAAGGCAAACTAGAGGGTAGGTAAGTGTCTCAGTCCTGATGGCACTGAGTGGATATCTCAGTCCTGAAAACAATAATGAGGCAACTCAGTTTCTTTATGGAAGTGGATGCCAAAAACAGGTAAACAGGATGTCAACCAGAAGACAAGGTACTGCAGCCAGCCAGCCAGAGTGTTTGCAACTCTAGCTGATTCAAAGCTCAGTGCAGAACGAGTCAGCATAAGATAGTAAAAATATTAAACTTGGTAACCATTGGTGAGATCTCATTTGCAAAAACATCTCCAGCCTAGTCAAATTAGTGAAAGACGTGGCTCACATGCTACAAAGCAGACTATCTTTCACTTGCATAACTACATTCATCATTTAAAGGCAGTTATATTTGTTTGCTGTTTTCTCCCCTGATCCTGTCATGCGTGCCTGCTCCTTTGCACTCTATTTCCAGTTAGTAATGTCCCCATTAATACACAAAGTGACTCTTCCACATCAGTTCTCTCCAGAAACTAGAACTGTTTCCACTTGCACTGCGTTTTCTTCACCTCTCTATTACCACATTACTGCTGTCTTTTTGTGATATACTACTTTACTCCACTTTTATGACAGGGCGCAAGAGCCCTTTTTTTTTTTTTTTTTTTTTTTTCTTTTGCAGTTTCTTATGGACATTCCTTTGCTTTTCGTCTAGCAGTTTTATTAACCTTCTCTCTTTCCGTTCCATGTCTCTCCTTCATCTCTGTCTTATAATTCCCACTGCGGTTCTCCTCCCTTTCTAGATCCAGCTCTGCTGCTTTTTATAATTTCCCTTTGTAACCCTATGTGAAGTTAACCATTTTTCCTGGCTTTTACTCCTTTTTAGG
>NC_056731.1:1128321333-1128359837 GCF_019279795.1 Protopterus annectens | reverse complement strand
AGCCTGACTAGCTTGGTCTGCAAAGCTATGGAAAGGATCATCATGGACCTCATAAATAAAGATATTGGTGACCTATAGACACTGGATCCTACCCAGTTCGGCTTTAAGGGCAGATCCTGCCTCTTAAACCTGGTCGATTTCTTTGAAACAGTCACCAAGGCCATTGACGAGGGGAAGGTGGTCCACACAGCCTACCTGGACCTCGCAAAAGCCTTCGATACAATACCTCACTCGGGCATTATAGATAAGCTCACCATCTTAAATATAAACCCCTATGTCACTAGATGGGTTGCAAACTGGCTGAAGGACAGAACCCACATGGTTAGAATTGCTGGAGCCATGTCACAACCAGTTACAAGTGGCATCCCACAAGGCTCAGTCCTGGGACCTCTGTTGTTCGTTATATATTTCTTGGAGGTACAGGCAAACACGGAAGGACTGTGGCTGACCAAGTTCGCAGATGACTGCAAACTGGGCGCCATAATCGACTCTCCAGCCGACACAAGCATCCTCCAAAAGGGCCTCATAGAAACAGACAACTGGTGCCAGAGCCATGGCCTCAAGCTAAATGCCAAAAAGTGTATAGTCATCCCCTTTGGTAAAAACAAAGTGCCCACAAATTACCACATAGGTGGTAATCCATTAAGTACAGAAGGAGTAATTAGGGACCTGGGGACCCAAGTTGATAGCAATCTCTCATTTGACAACCACGTGGCCAAAGTGGTTAGAAAAACATTTTATATAGCCCACCTAATCATGAAGGGATTCACATCTAGATCAGGGGAGGTCATCGTGCCTCTTTACTCATCCCTCATCAGGCCCATAATTGAGTACAATGCCCCTTTTGGGATGTACCTTACCAGACACCTGCAGCAACTTGAAAGACCCCAAAAGTACCTCACCAAGAAGATCAAAGGGCTCAAACAGATGCCATATGCTGCCCGGTTAAAGAAACTCCAGCTCTACTCAGTGGCATACCGCCTGCTCAGATGCAATCTGTGCCTGACGTATAAATCCAACCCAGAATTAATGGACATGCTGCACCTCAGAAAATCCAAATTCCATCGAGCTATGCGTTCGAGAGACTTGAACCTCAGCACTGAAATAAGTAGGACATGCTGGAGGGACAGATTCATAACCCAGAGGCTCCCTTCACTCTGGAATAAAATCCCAGTCCAGGTTTAGCAGAGTCCCTCATTGACTCTCTTCAAGAGGAATCTTGATGATTGGATGGGAGATCATAGGTTTACCCCGGGTATCACTTCTGTGTCACTGTTAGACAGAGGCACAGTATACCAACCTCGAAAAAGGGCATAGCAAAATTAATTTAAAATGGGTGGAGAAAGCCAAACACACTCTGGCTAGGCTTATAAATGCCCTAGGGCAGATAGCCTAGTATGAACCTATGAACCTATAAACTACATACCTTCAAAATTGGTCTCAATGATACCTTCTCATTTAAACCTTTGCCCTAATCTACTCTCATTTTGATAATCCATTTAATTTTAGTAGTTTCTTTAATATTCCTAATATCTCCCTGTCGTGTAGTAGGTTTCACAATATCAGTAACCAGGAACTTAAAAAAAAAACATGGACGGCGCAGTGGTGCAGCAATAGGGTTGTCAACTCACAGCAAGAAGTTCTCCGGTTCAATTCTCAGCTGGGGTGCCTTCTATGTATAGTCTGCATGTCCTCCCTGCATTAGTCTTAGTTTCCTCTGGGTGCTCTCGTTTCCTCCCACGTTAGAGCATTTCTCCCTGGGCCTCCGCTGAAAATTGACTTTGTTTCAAGTTGGATATTCCCGGTTAACAAATATTAAATAAGTAAATAAATCTTGCTCATTAGTATTTAAAACATGTTTAGATAGGGTATTATTATTAGGAATATTATGTAAACTACAGAAATTAAATGGATTATTAAAACAAGAGCAGATCAGGGTAAATGTTTAAATGAGAAGGTATCATTGAGACCAGTTTTGATGGGACATAATTTAAGGAATTAATGTTATGTTTCTTTAGATAGGGTCATATGTCTTTTTGTTTCATGTTAGTATTTATGAATAATAATTGCAAATTAATTGTATGTAGTGGGTGGCACAAACTTTTATATCTTGATTCTTCTATCAAAATGTCAGGATGGCCAAGACAGAATGCATACAGCAATTATAATGAATGGCTCTTACAAGATAAACACTGAGCAGGGACTGATTAAAACATCATCCAACACAATAGTTACACTTTAGTATGACTAGTCACACCTATGATAACATCTAAAGAAGTGACAAAAGTGCAATATGTCAAGTTCTGACTAAGTAGTGCAGGTGAATGCATTTAATTATAATGTGTTGTTAAATTAAAATGTAAGTGCATTTCATTTTGGGGACCAGTAATTTGTGGATCTGCATATGCACCAGGTCCTGTTACACAGGATTATTTCCAGAAGCAAGCCTATATAATTTAAATGCAAGCTAAGAAAATGCAATGTGGTGGCACTAGCATGCTTATGAACATACACGGGCACGTGCTCACGCATGCGTGCACACACAAAGGCAAAAATACTTGCAGCTTAAGCATCTGTGAGTTAGTGCAAACAATCTTGTATGTTGCTCATATAGCTTACAGTGCTGTTTATATCTGTATTGTTCAGGCACACTGGACTAAATGTGTATTGTTTGAGTCTGCATTGTCTTATGAGAGCAAGGACAAGTGGGTTTGGAGAAGACGGTAACTTTATTTCCCTGGATTTGGACAATACTTCCATTATATGTTTAAAAGACCAGGCTTTATGCTCCTTATGTTATGGGTTGGTTCTGTTGTGGTTGGTGTCATCTGTACTACATTTAAAAAACAATATCCTGGGAAGGAGCAGGAAGCCCGGGAATATCTAAACATAAATATTTACAGCATTTAGTACTGCCAGGTCACAGTAGCAAAGGGGTTGAGGAAGGCACCTCCTGTGACACAGCTTAAATCTTTCACTGGAACCTGACTTGTACTTTAAGAGGCATTTCAAAACAAAATTGAAGTAGAGAAGATATTTTTTTTTCATTGTCTGATATTTAGGAGGTCTTAAAGAAATCCAGTCTTCAGGTTCACTGTGTATGAAAATAGGCTGTAAACTCAGCTGTTGTGTCAGCAAGTGGGCTGTACACCAGTCTGTTAACTGTAAACATGTTCTTTTTATACATTGATATTTGGAAAATAGGGATATAGCGTACACATTTGATACCAAATGGTAAATGGTTACACAGTACAGATATTTTTTAAAGGAAGAATTTTTGTTTTGTCAGTGTAGTCTCATTTCTTATTTGAAGAGCAAGTTCCTTGCTGAATTGTTTCAGTACTTTGTTTACTCATCATCGTTTATAGCTTTATGGACCTTATATACTGTAATAATATCTCCCTTAAGCAGTCTGTACTGTATGGATTACGTAGGCAATGATTTACGTCTCTTGGGGTACCTGTTGGTTTTCATTCATTTAATAAAACATGTATCAGTTTCATTTCACACATTAAATGAGTGAACAAAAAACATGCATTGCATTATTTCTTGTAGGAGTATTGGTACTTAATCTTTCCTTTCATTTATAAGATGTAATTACCCTTGAATCTAATTCATAGTGTACTGTACCAGTTTCTTTGTTATCAAGATGTTCTTAAAAATCTCAGTTTAAATCCAGTCATAATGATATATTTTATACCTGTCTGCTTCTTTCATTATGTCACCTTTTTTAGACCTGTGGATATTGTTTGTTACTAGTGCCAAAGTATACCTGTGTATCTGGTTACACTTACTGTTAAATTTATTACTATGTAAATTACCTGTCTATTGTGTAAAGGTAATCTGACTATGAATGCAGAAAAATGAAATATAATTTAATGAGGTCAATAGTTTACTGGTTTCTGCTCATTCTGAAGCCAGGACTTTGTTTTGCAAATTTGAAGAAAGCATCAGCACAGAGACCCTCTTTACCATTCTTTGACTCTCTGGCTTGTCAGTCTTAGAAATTTTGACATGCGTTTGTTAATCTTTCATGGATTTTTATCTCCCATTAAGCCATTCTGTTTTATATTTGGTCACATATTTGATTGACTTGATTGCCTATTAAGTCGTTTGACAGTACCCCAGTATGGTATAGTGTCCAAGGCTTTTAAGAAAAGATGCACAGCATGATCTCATCTGTGGGTGGATCAGGTGTATTGTTATCCTTCTCATAAAGATCTCCCAGGCTGATATTGCATGTTTTCATTTGCCTGTACTAATTTGGTTAGTAATGGTTAATAGACTTAGCAATGTAAGTCAAGACTCTCATGCTAAAGCTTTCCCTATTACAAAAGTTAAACTAACGAAGGTCTAGTTGAAGATTGTGGTGGTTCCTACTTCAAGTGATGGTACCATTAACCAATAATCATTTTTCACAGATGATTCAACATAAATTCAAGCAGGCTTTATAAGGGTCTGCTGTTTTCTCCTTTGTTTTTTGTAAGATTTGTATCCCAGTGCAAGTCAGAAAGTGAATGCTATGCAGGAGTCTGAATTTAATTGGTCACACCTCTTATTTTTGCAGGAGTTTTTGAACTTCATTCCAGACTGTCAGCACTCAGAATATTCTCAGGAATGCAAGGTAGTTCTGTAGCAATACTTGTTTTATGTTCATTATGTATTTTATTGATGCAGATCACATTAACACCTAAGCTACATTTCTACATTTTTAGACCAAAAATGCCGTAATCTTGGGGTTCTGCTGGATCAGTTCAACAGAGGTTGTCTACATTACAGACCAAGGTATTGAATTCTATCAGGTAAGTGTGACCAAACTTTCTTCTAACTGCTTACAAGAAGAATTAATGGATGCATCAAGAGGACAAAGAACCATACCTGTACAAGATCTTATGTGCTATATATAGGGTTTGGAGGGAGAACATAATAGAAGCTTTGGTGGAAGCTGCTCTTGATTAGAGGATGGGGCCCCAAATTAGGAAGAGAAATCTCCAATAATTTGGAAAGCACGGTGATAAGTAGTATTGAAGGGTGTCAGGAAACTGGAGAAGTGGATGAGCTGTGCGACCATATTACATAAAGAATGAAGAAGGGAATGAAATTATTCCTGAAGAGAAGAATATGAAGGCTGGCTTACCCCTTTCAAAAATCTACTTTAAAGGAGATCAGCAATTGCCAACATTCGCTCTTCGCCTGTATTTTCATATTTTCTCCATCATTCTGGGACTCATAGTTCTGGGTCTCAGAATTACAATAGGGGGTGCTATCATTACCCTGTGCTGCAGTCACTATAGAGCTAATGACAATTAAGTAGAGGATATGGGATTCCTGTTAAGCATACCAATTTATTTGTGATTGCTTTTGGTGTGTTGCTTTTCTGCACAGTTGGTGTGCACTTTGCTTTAATGTCATTGAGTCTGTTTTCAGTCTGTATTTGATAAATTATCCTAGACTTGCTCAAAGCAATTGGATTAACTTTATTTTAATGTAATTGTGTGTGTTTCTTTTGAACACTTTTTAATAACTGTAAGAATCCTTTTGAAAATATTGTCAAACTTTTATGCTGCTTCTCCTTATTTCCTTTAATGCTTACTTTGCAAAAAGTGATTATTTCTATATTTGAGAAGCCAACATTAAAAAAAACAAAACTTAACTACACATTGTCAAAATCAACACATTCAAGTGACTTACATTCTAGACTAGAGCCTAAGTGAGAATGCTTTTCTGACAGAAAGAAGCAATCTAACTAAAACAAGTACCATTGAAATTTTAGACATGATTACTGTGTGTATTATTCTTTTAACTCTAAACTTTGGAAGAAATGTTTGTTAAAGTGAAGTCAAGATTTTTTGTTTTGTTTAAGAAAGCAGGTCACCAGAAAGAAAAAAGCTCTCCCATCGCCCAGATTATTGTGTGAAATGTAGATAACTGGAGTGTTTGATTTTTATGTGCCAAATGAAGAGGAAAATGTGTGCCTTGCCTGAAACCATTAATTTTGCTAAATTAGCAGAGTTAATGTGTCAGTGTTTAATTTGTATCCATGTACTTTCGCTTCTGTTTATTTTGACCTTTGTTGCAGAAGACCTTTGAGGTTTTAAAGAAATAAATACTTTTAACAAACTTATAATGCTGTTCCAGAAAAGATTTAGTTTTTTTCATATTATATCAGATGATTGTAGTTAGTGGTTCATGCTACCTCTTCCTTGACTTTGACAAGTAGATTTTGACTTTTTATTTTTATTGTTGTTGGATATAAATATTTATTTTTATTGTTCTTGGATATAAATATAATGAAATGAATTTGTTGCCTGGGGAATGAAAATAATTTCCTTTGCACATGCCTCAGACATAGTATGGAGAGTTCCTTTGGGTCACCTAAAGGTTCAGAGTAATTTGACCAGGGACCAAAGAAACCTACACAGAAACATAAAGGAGATATTTCCAATACTTTTCTCCCTCAGTAGTCAGAGATTCACTTGTCAGTCTTCTCAAATCCTCTAACAAGGAGAAAATAAATATGCATTTCTTGATGTTCACAGAGCTGAAATTGTACCGCCATAGGACCAAATTTCATAACAGGGCAGATCAACTTTTAGCCTCCTTTGCAAAAGACAAAGATGGCTGACCTGTGGGAAAATGGACTATATCTAAACAGACAACAAACTGCATTCCTTTTGTTACTCTAATCACAGAAATACAGAGTTTCTTAATACCATAAGGGTACACTCTACTAGAATGAAGGCAACAACCACTACCTTTTTAAAAATGAGCCTCCACTCCTTCAGGTGTTCTTGAAACATTGCAGTCTTGGCGCCTTTTCCAGAAACAGAGCTGGGTTTGCCTCTCCCATCCTTCAGAGCCTTACTGCCTCACCTCTGATCTCCTACCATCTACCTTTTCAGTCATAGATTTTTGGAGTCTTCCTAAGACTCAGTACTGTAACAGTAACTGTTGCGAGCATAATACTGTTGTGATTGAAAATTACCATAAATGTAGCTATTTGAGTGGATCATTATTAAAATGCCATATCCCTCGTGTAGATCATTGTGTGTATTGTACCTAGCCAGCCACTGTAGGTAGATAGCACATGCATATAAGTTACTGAGTATGTGCAAGATCAGTGCCATTTTGTATAATCAGAGTGAATGCAGGCATGAATGGAGATGCACATGTGAGTATGTTTGAAATAACAAGTCAGTCAGTTAGCTTAAGAAGTTAGTCCTGCTTCTTCTAGAAGATGAGATGGACCCTTAGTCCCAGGGACAAGAAAGACCTGACTAACCCTTTATACCAATGATGTCCTGACATCTGGTAGGGAGGGTGTTTGCGGGCTGAGGAGTGGTGAAATTCTGTTATTCAGACCAACTGTGATCTCTCTTAAGTTTTATTTGCATATCCTGTAAATGTAGGAATCTGGCCATGCACATGTTCTTATTGGTAGGTGCTATGTCGCATTACAGCATGTGGTGGTGGAGAGGATTTTGTGTTTGGTAGTTGTACCCTTTTATGATCAGTATGGCATTGATATGGGCACTGCTGCAGCTGCTATATTTAAAAGCATTATGAGATGCATTTTGTTGATGTTATTATTACTCAACAGTATTCTTCCAAGTGTAGAATCGGTTAGCTAGAGTCATCAGGGACATCTTTTATTTTTTTAATGTTGTCCTTCTAGATTTGTTGTATCCCAACTTTGAAATTCACATGTGATGGTATAGGACTTCATTTGCATACTTAGTCTGTACCAGGAGTCTTCAAAATTCACAGTACAGTATCTGTTTGAGTGGTCAGGGGAACTTTTTTGAATTGCACAGGGCTATGGTATTTTTTTTAACAGTCTACTCAGTTGTACAGCATGAATTTGTGAATACCACTTACAGACTTTAATGTATTTACCATACTCTGTTTAATATAATAATGTACTTATCACACATTCATATTTTGTGCTTTGTGCTTGCTGCTCTGATTATTTCAGAGAACTTGGAATAATAATCTACACATACACGATACATGGCTTGTTTGAATTACAACAAGTCAGTGTGCACTTAACTCCAGTGATGAAGAAGCTCTTCAGTGTGTCAGTTTGCTTCTCTTATTTTGTATTGTTGTTGTGATGTGCATTGCATGTGACACAACTGTGCACTACCTGTTCTTTTTGAGTTAAGGGCCTAGTCAGAGCATTAAATCTCATGATGTTTTTGCTGTTTGTGTGTGTGTGTGTGTGTGTGTGTGTGTGTGTGTGTGTATATATATATATATATATATATAATCTATATTTATATATATATATATATATATATATATATATATATATATATATATATATATATATATATATATATATATATTTATGTATGTGTCCTACAGTGGGATGGCAAATTTTTCAAGATGGAGGCTTTGCTGCCGGTAAGTGCTGGGAGAGGCTCTGGCTCCCTGTGCCCCTGCACTAGATTAAGCATGTCATTAGAAAATCAGTGGGGGAATGCAAGACATCCTATGAGCTGTGTTGATAACTGATAATTTTGAACTTCATAGCCAAGACTAACTGTCTAACGCTTGCTTCGCAGTGGAGAATGGATTGCAAGATTACTTTAGCTCCAAAATCAGAAATAGTACATGACACCGGTGGATTTTAATGTGCACACAAGTGATCAGTATATCTGAAACATTTCTGACCTAAGTCTACAAATGGTATGTTTATAGCTAGTTGCTGTTATGGGACCTAACTGATAAACACGTCAAAAGCAATGTCACCCCCCCCCCCCACAAAAAAAAAATGTTCGAAGATTTTATATAAGTAAAAATCTTAAATGTATTCTGAAAGTGACTATTATTTGACACAAAAACAAATAGCACTCTGTTGATACATAATTCACTAGTATCGTGACACATGCTAAACTCTCAGGCTTCGTCAGGATGGAGTAACAATTAAAATATAACCAACATTTGCACTGCTTTCCACTGACATCACAATCAGTTCTTTATAGTGAGTGAGGAAAATTTTAAGGATTAAAGAATACATTTATTTCTGAACTGCTAATTTTAAAATTAACTTTGTTTTAGAATGATAAAGTGTAACTTTCAGAAACCACTGATACTACAAATAGCATATGTGATTTTAAAGCAGTGGTGCACAGCGTCTGGCCCCGGGGTCAAATCCGGTCCTCAATGCAACACCATCCGGCCCCCAGAGAGTAACCAAAAATTTTTAAAAAAGTGAAAAACTGCTATGCCTTACTCCAGTCACGCAAACTTTCCAGCACATGCTTAATTACCTAATTGACTGCAGTTGCGCACACCTCTAATTTTAGTTGCGGAAGTAAGTATTCTTTGTTGTTTATAACTTGTAGTCTGCAAACAGTATTAACTTTCTGCAAGAGTTTGTAATAAGTCCAGGCTGCAAGCCAGAATAAAGTTAAATGCAAAGTTGATGTAGAAAACAGGCAATTTCATGACTGCTGTCTTAAATAAAAATGCCAGTCACCGGTACCTTTTGTTAACTCTTGAGTTGCTATGTTTTGAGGTGGCCCGCAGATGCATTAAGAATCGTGTAGTGGCCCTCCCCACAAAAAGGTTGTGCATCACTGTTTTAAAGCAGTCATTCCTACTATTCAGCATTTGATAGCACAGTATTATGCAATTCAGCATCTTCCTTTATTTTTAACTAAGATTTTAATTTAAACACATACCTTAAGTGCAAAAAATTGTTTAGGATGTTTTCTGTACAGAACATTCTATGTGTGTACACTATTTACATCACTTGTTCACTCTGACAATTTATGAAATTTTGAATAGAAAATTCTCTACCTGTGTTGCCTGCTTTAAAGGCCTTTGATTTAAATGTTTTCAAACAGTGCAGTGCCCACGGATAACATATATCCTTTCCTTAGATGGATTCTGGTTTGGATTATTTGATCCCTTCCTGAGAGGTGACAGGGGGCAGCTTACTACCTTCAGGGTATTTTTCTTTACTTTTTCAAAGATTGTTGCTTGCACTGGTTTGTTCAGCTTTTCTGCTTTGTGCTTTTTTTCTGATCTAGTGCAGTAGTTCCTTTGGGTTGTAGTATTTCTTTTACTGTAGTTTTTTTTATTTAGGTATTCCTTAAAAAAACACACACCAACACACACTTTAATTGGTTATTGGATTTCCCCATTGCCAGTTTTATACTGGTATAGCATCTATGTTTTCTGTTCCTGGAAAACTTTGGTGGCTGAAAGGTTGTTTAGAATGGCTGCAAACTCGTCATAAGAATGACTCTGTGTGGTCAAGCACCTAATTTAGATAGTCACAGTCTGTGTTTAAAATGTTTATTCCCCCTCACTTTTTGAAGAAATCTTTCCACAATCATAAAAAGAGGTCCTGTAAGTTGAAGACATTTGCCGTATCTGTTATCTAAGCTGGAAATGCAGAAATCTTACAGTCCCAGGCAAGCTGTAAAATGTTTGTCTAAGCTTTCTTCATGAACTGCCGTCTTTACTGCATTGTTATTCAAGGCTGATGTATTGTGCTCTCATATCTGCTGGGGCTTATGGCAGCAACAGTATGTTGCTATCATTTTTGATCACCTGTGCATTTATCTTCCAATAGACAGTATGCTAGCAGTAGCTGCTGAATTATCTTTCTCTGGAGCACCTGTTTTTTGCCTCAGATTCTTGTCATTTCATAGGGTGGTGACTGTCTCCTTGCGGCCTGCAGTTCATTTTTCTATTTCTTTTCATTTTACTAAATGAGTTTCTGTTCATGGTTATATCTATGGAAGCTTGGAAAGACCATCTTATTAGTGTTGGTTTCAAGTTTTTTGGTCTCTAGCAGAAGAGCTTTTACACATAAATCTCCTGAAGAGAAAGGTTGTGCTGTTTGAACTTCAAACTCTGGAGTCTCTAAGTTCAAACATCATTTCAAATTATTTGACCATCAAGGTAGTGATGTGATTTCTGAACAAGTAGAGTGGGGCATCCTGTTACCTCGGTCTCCCCTCACCATCTGTCTCGAGAGACATTACAGAGCTGGTAGTAGGCCACATCTTTGAAACAAAGTGGCTTGGCAGATATCCTAAGCCTTGGCAGCAGATCTCTGTCTTGCTTCAGATGGCATTAAAATGGCCTTCTTTAAATTGACATGTTCAGCAATAAGGGAAGTGGAGTCCCACCCAAGTTCTCTTTCCTCCAGCAGATCTTGGGAGAGAGAGTACTGGACATCTTCTTAGTGAACTGGGATCAGTGTTTGTTTACACATTTTGCATTGTCCCCTTGATCCTCTCAGCTGCTGAAAAAGTAGTCTAACCCCATTCTAATAGACTCAGACATCGTGGTTTTCTTCCCTGTTGGCTTTGTAGTCTACAGAGGGGGATTAGGTATTGAGTTTTTGGGGCTGTATTCTAGCTGAGATTTTTATGGTCTTTTTGGCTGCTAGGAAGACTTCAATAGAAGTTCTTTTCTTATGTTTATCTAAGGTCTTTTGATATTTTGTATTGGCTAGGAAACAATTTGTTCAACACATTGAGAAAAAACCCCTGTTCATCAGCAATGACTTCCATAGGATCAAGTCCACCCGGAGTTTCAGCAGTTCTGGAAGATGGTGCACTAGTTTAAAATGTCTGAAGGCTAGCATTGCATGTGTGTTGCAGTAAAGCATGAGGTTGGTGCAAGGTCAGTAATGAAGTAAGAGTATAAGTACATGGTGTGTAGGGTTACCACCTGTCCCTCTTTGTGATGGACAGTCCCTATTTGAGCAGTTGTGCCCTGAGAAAAAAGTAACAAATGGCAAATGTCCTGAGATTTAGGACAAAAAATATTTTATAAATTTTTAATAGTTGCATAAAACAGTTATTTTGTATATGAAACACAACTGTTATATGAAATAGCATAAGCAACTCAAGTGCTACACGAGTAAGTTTTTATTTTAGCAAAACATGAAGCTTTGTCCTTTGTACTGCCCATAGGTATGTTTTATCCTGCAAAATTTCACATTTCTACAAAAAATGTCCCATTTTGGACATTTGAAAAGGTGGCAGTCCTAATGGTGTGGGGAGAAAGTCTAAAACTTTGTGAGTAACCTGGTATCACTGGCAAGATAGACATATTACAGAGGGAAAAAGCTTTGCTTCGTTCAATATTTTTCTTTCTTTAGGCAGTCTGCTGATGTTTTTTTCTGGTTTTAGGTATGTTATTAATCTAGGCTACTGAGTTGGTGGAAGGCATGATTACAGCTCTGTTATCTCAGTGCAAAGTTTTTAAATGGGATTCTTCATTTCAAGTCCCTTGTAAAGAATTCACCTCCTGTATGAGATAAGAAACATTGACCATGTTGCAACATACACCCTTTGAAATGGCTGTTTTTTCTTGTTTGTTTATCACAGAAGAGTCTTTCTGATGGCCATTTCCTTTCTCTTTCTTTCTTTCTTTCTTTCTTTCTTTCTTTCTTTCGTTAAGTGACCAGTTTCAGTGTCAGTTTGGGAAATGCTAAGAAAGTCAGAACTATATGTAGTGAGAGATGAGTAAGAAGAAAATTGTGCGTGTCTGTGTGCACTGGATATAAAAAGTTTACACACCCCTGTTAAAATGCCAGGTTCTTGTGATATAAAAAATGAGACCACAGTCAATCATTTCAAAACACTTCCCATCTTTAATGTGACCTATAACCTGTACAATTCAATTGAAAAACAAACAAATATGTTAGGGGAAAAATATAAAAAAATAAAAAACATGAAATACACTGGTTGCATAAGTGTGCACACCCTTAAACTAATACTTTGTTGAAGCACCTTTTGATTTAATTACAATATTCAGTCTTCTTGGGTAGGAGTCTATCAGCATGGCACATCTTGACTTGGCAATATTTGTCCACTCTTCACTGTGACAACAAATATATAGTAGAACCAAACCAGAGCCAGTATCCAATATAAAACAAATTTTAATGGTAAATTAAGTTGCTGCCATTTGGTTAGCAAATCCTTGTACGTATCTCCATAAGTTAGCATTTTTAGAACCAGTAGCCCACTGGGAACTATTTGAAGCTTTATGCCTCAAAATTATACCTTTGTACTTGTAATCTTCTTTTTAGCTTATGGAAATCATTCTCAAGTTTATACATTTCTTTCTTCAGTGATGAAGCATCATATTCACTTACTTCTTTCTGTGCACTTCCTTGGTTGATAATTGCCCCGTAAAGCAAAGGATTAATGTCAGATTCCATCAACGGCTGCAGTCTCCTGGACCATGGCTTCCGACCGCTATTCGGCTGTGGTACATAATCCAACTTTGGTACTTGCATAGTGCCTTCTGCCATGTCCATGTACCACAAACCAATAAAAATAGTAATTGTACAAAAATAGAATGTGGTGCAGGCAAATGGTTCTACTAACAACCAAAATTTACTGTGACAAAAAATATAGTAGAACCAAACCACAGCCAGTTGTTGTTTGTCTTTTCGGCTTTTCCCAGTTAGGGGTCGCCACAGCGGAACTCAGGTCCACTAATGATTGGCAGTAGATTTTTTTTATGGTGCCAACTTGCCAGCCCGACGCCCAACCTTCAGCAAAGGCAAACCCATTCACGCATGTCTTTCAGAGGTCACTCGACCGCGGGAAGGACATGCAGACTGCACACAGAAGGCACTCCAGCCGTGAATCGAACAGGAGAACCTCTTTGCTGTGAGGCAACAATGCTACCGCTGTACCAAATCGCAGCCAGTATCCAGTATAAAACAACTTTTAATGGTAAATTAAGTTGCTGCCATTTGGTTAGCAAATCTTTGTACGTATGTCCATAAGTTGGCATTTTTAGAACCCGTAGCCCACGGGGAACTATTTGAAGCTTTATGCATGCCTCAAAATGATATCTTTGTACTTGTAATCTTTTTAGCTTATGCAAATCATTCTCCAGTTTATACACTTCTTTCCTCAATGAAAGGTTTTTATGAAGTTTTTATGCTGGATACTGGCTGTGGTTTGGTTCTACTATATTTTTTGTCACAGTGAATTTTGGTTGTTAGTAGAACCATTTGCCTACACCACATTCTATTTTTGTACAATTTGTCCACTCTTCCTTGCAAAAGGGCTCCAAGGCTGTCAGGTTGCGAGGGCATCTCTTGTGCACAGCTGTCTTCAGGTCACCCCACAGATTTTCTATTGAATTTAGGTCTGGGCTCTGGCTGGGCCATTCCAAAACTTTAATTTTCTTCTGGTGAAGCCATTCTTTAGTTTATTTGGATGTATGCTTGGGGTCATTCTCATGTTGAAAGGTGAAATTCTTCTTCATCTTCAGCGTTCTAACAGATGCCGAAAGGTTTTGGGCCAAAAGTGACTGGTATTTGGAACTGTTCATAATCCTCCCCACCTTGACTAAAGCCCCAGTTCCAGCTGAAGAAATGCAACCCTAAAGCATGATACTGCCACCACCATGCTTCGCCATGGGGTTGTTCTTTTGGTGATGCACAGTGTTGTTTTTCCGCCGAATGTACCTTTTGGAATTGTGAGCAAAAAGTTCAACCTTGTTTCATCAGACCATAACACATTTTCCCACATGCTTTTGGGAAGACTTGATGTATTGTTTTGCAAATTTTAGATGGGCCTGGATGTTTTTCTGTGTCTTGCAACCCTACCCTATAGTCCAGACAAATGGAGAAAAAGGGAGATTGTTGTCACATGTAGTACACACTTTCTGGAAATTCCTGCAGCTCCTTCAGTGTTGCTGTAGATCTCTTGGCAGCCTCCCTAATCAGTTTTCGTCTTGTCTTTTCATCAGTTTTGCAGGGACATCAGTTCTTTGCAATGTCACCGTTGTCCCATATTTTCTCCACTTTTTTATGACTGTCTTCAGTGTGTTCCATGGCGTATCCAGTGCTCTGGAAATTTCTTTATACCCTTCTCCTGACTGATGCCTTTCAACAATGATATCCCTTTGATGCTTGGTAAGCTCTCTGCAAATCATGGCTTTTGCTATAGCAGGCAACTGAGTGAATGTCAGGAAAATTGTACTAGGACAACTGAACTTTATTTGGGGCTAATTAGAGTCTCTCAAATTGATAGCAGGTGTGTACCCAAGAAGACTGAATGCTATAATTAAATCAAAAGGTCCTTCAATAAAGTATTAATTTAAGGGTGTGCACACACAACAAAGTATTAGTTTAAGGGTGTGCACACTTATGCAACCAGTGTATTGTACGTTTTTTATTTTTATTTTTTTCCCCTAACAGATTTGTTTGTTTTTCAATTGCATTATACAGGTCACATTAAAGGTGGGAAAAGTTTTGAAGTGATTGATTGCGGTCTCATTTTTTTATATCACAAAAACCTGTCATTTTAACAGGGGTGTGTAACCTTTTTATATCCACTCTATATAGATATTAGTAATGTACAGTTATCAAATAAGTGTTTAGAATAGGGAGAGCTGTAATATACTTTTTATTCATAATTTTGTTTCCTCTTTGTTGACTGGGTTAGTCCTACTAATTTTCTCATGGGAGACTTGAGACAGTATTTATATTACTAGGGGTTAATTGGCCATGGCATCAAGGAACTTCCCCTACTCTTTTCTGGTTGACATTGAAAGAGGGCTGTCACTGGAAGGGAGGAGCATGGAAGAGATTGCAGCGAAGTCAGACATTGTGTGGGCAGTGTATAATGGATGGGAGATTAGTGAGACTAGTAAAGAAGGCAAAATATTTAATGCTGATACAAATGGTGTGGGTAGTAGAATACCACACATGGTAGTAACTGAAATTCAAGAAGGAGGGCTGGATACAGAGATGATTGAAGGGCAAATAACAGATGGGTTTGAGTAGTATAATAAATTAAGGATTTATGAAATTAAGGGGACAGAGTACTAGGAATCCAGTGCATATTGTAAAAGAAGTTGTTAATACTTTGAAAAAATGAATCTAAGATAATAGTTTGTGATATGAAGAAAGCTTATGGTGGATTTAGTCATGAAACGGTGTTTAAAGTTGTAACTTAATATGGGATGCATAGAAAGTTTTATGTCATTGATAAAATGTGTATTTGAAACCTTGGAATAACGCCTCAGTAAATGGATGGTTTATTAAGGAGATACAAATAAAAAGAGGGGTCAAATATTGTTTCCCCTTAAGTGGGATATTGTTTGCAATGGTTATGAATGTGGTAGCTAAACAGAGGACTTATGAGGGAGTAATAAAAAAAATCCATCCTAATGTTGGAAGTTCCATTGTATCTGGCATATGCAAATTATGTGGTTGTAGAGCTACTAGGAAAGAAGAAATTATACAAGGGTTGCATGCAATAGAAGATCACATGAATAAAGCTTGTCTTAAGGTTAACTAAAGTAAATGTAATGGTCTTGGAGGCACTATTGAAATTGTTGGTGTTTATTTTTCACAACTGAAAATGAATCTTTTGGGATTAAAGTTAGAGAGCAGTGGGAAGAAGTAATAGAGGAGATTAGAAATGCAATAAATATGTAAAAAGCTTTTGATTTGTTGTACCAGAAAGTTTGATTCATTCATATGTTTTAGGCAAATTGAAGTCCATAGGGTGATTTTTCTTTTGTGATAAGTTTAGAAAAAATATTGAATTTTTTTTTTCATTTGGGGATCAAGCCTTAACCCCATAAAAAGAGACGTGTTATTCTTTTTTATTTACATGAAGAGGAGCTTGTTCTGAAAACTCTATTTATCTGGCCTCACTTTTGTTTTGGCTTCATAACTAAAGTTAATTGTGAAAATAGAGATTGTATTGGAAGGATATAAAGGTACATGAGAAAGGTGCAAAAAAAAAAGTAAAAAGATTTATAAGGAGAGAAGGAGTATAATGAAATGATAAAAGGATGGAATATCGTATTGCATGGAAATGAAGGTACTGGAAAGGAATGGTATGAGGATATCATTGGGAACATTCTATTACATAAAGATGTGAAAGGATAAAGAAAAGGGAATTACAAATTCTGTCAAGAAAAGAGGGATATAGTTAAGGAAGTTGCATTAATGCATGATTTTTATGGCAACATATGTTAGGGATATTGCTAGTCAAATTGGCCATGAACAGTTACAGGACATAATGTGTATGAACTGTAATGTTCAAGAAACTCTTTTCTTTCTAAAACATAGTAGAAGACAAGTTATATGGGGTTTATGTGAAGAAGAGTCCAAGTGTGGGGAATTTTTGAAAATGAATATGAAGACGATAGTTTGAGTTTAATGAAAATATCAGTGAAAATGTGGATTTTTTGGATAAATTGATATTGCTATGTGGATAGTTTGGAATATGAGATGTTAAGAAACTTCTAATCAATGTTGGAGTGGACACACTACTATTAGATAAAAGTGGTTCTGGAATAAAGGATGGGAGAATGAGGTTGTTGTGTGTTTGTAAATGATTGTATATATGTGCAAATTTAGTCCGTTTCTATTTTACGAACTAAGGGATCAATGTATTTGTGAATAGAATAAAAATATAATGGGTAAATAACTAAAGCCCCTACTCTTTTTGATATTTGCAAGTGGATCTGTGCATCCAGCTGAGTTACTACCAGGTCAAGTAGATGGAACCTTGGTTTGATGTCTCATCTGAAGGATGACATGCTTGGGAGTGGACATCTCCTAATGCTACACTGCAGTGTCACCCGTCCAATCACCTGAAATGGGAATTAGAACCCACAGCCTTCTGACCTTTCATCACCCAAAACAGGTTTGTTGCCTGTTTCACCAACACTGCTTGATCATACCGTAAACATATCTTATTCTGTGTATTTAACATGTTAGGCCCAGAATGAGTTGGGAATTTATGAAGCAATCTTTAGGCATTTGGGCTTCAACAAACATGGACAGGATTAATGTTTAATATCTGCATAAAAGGTCAAGCTAGGGTGAAGTATAGTGGTGAGCTGTCTAAAGCATCTAGTCTGAGAGGAATTGGACAGGGACATCCACCTTCACTACTGCTCTTTGCTTTGAATTTAGAGCTATTAGCCAGAGACATAAGTCAATCAAATATAATTGGTTTTAAATGGAGAAATACTAATGAGAGATTACCATTTTTGTGAACAGCATAATATATGTTGCCAATCTAGAACAAGGTTTAAAATGATATTTGATCAACTGAAATGTTTACTAGTATAACAGGATATAAAGTAAGTGAAGGAAAAAGACTGTAGCAATGAATTATGCTTTAACTCATGACTTGGTGCAGAATGTCCCCTCTTGACAAAATTCGATACTTGGGAATTTGAAACGGTATGTTGAGTTGGCAACTAAAGAAGTATAAGTGGAAATCGCTCATAAAAGATAAGACTACAGAAATTATTTATGGATAGCCACAGTAAGATGCAGGTTATTAAGATGGTTTTGGTTTAAATGGTTCTTTATAGAGGTCATTATTCTATTTATTAACTGAGGGATCAGATATGGAAGAATATGAGAAAGGGAGTTAAGGGAGTTCTTTGGTATAACAACGAAGAAAGAGTGCAACAGAAAAAACTAATACTGACCAAAGAAAAGAGTGGTTTGGGACTTCCAGATTTGGAAGCACACTATAAGGCCGTACAGCTTCAGGACTCATAATATATGCTGTAGTGGATGCACATGATGGGCATAGTGCCTGATTAGTCAAAACATAGGATTACATGTGGGTATTTGGCAGATTTAGGAAAGAAATATAAAGGGTATTCTGTACATAAAACTGTTAATTAGGTTAGATATTGGAAAATAGAATGACACCAATAGGCTATACTGAAATAGTAATCTGAAGGACATAGAAGAAAATATAATGAGCATTTGGAAAAGAAATGAAGAAAAAAAAAGCAGTTAGATTTTGGGAGCAGATGATAAAAGGAGTTGAAGTAATAAAATGGGGTGAAGTTAAGCAAACTTTTGAATAATTGAACTCTGATCAACTTGTGTATATAAGTCTAATGTTAGTGTTGAATGAAGATATGCAGAGTCTGTATAGTTAATTTGTTAAACCTCAAATAGATTTTATAACTGTGACCAGAACAGAAATAGACTTGATAAGAGTAGTAATTTGAGCATATATGACAATATTAGGTTTGAGACGATACAGTATAAAATTAAATAAATTAAATTAAAAATAAAAAATTAAAAATAGAATGGGATGAGCAATTTAAATAAAAAATGTTACAGGTGATTACAAGATGGAAATGTATAATGTGAAGTTGTTCTATCTTGCCATTCATTCTTACTGGTGGGTTCGGACCCGATCCCTTGTCTCAGAGTCTGCCTACTACAAAGTGCGAGGATTTCAAATAGCTTGAGGCCAAGTCCCTATCCCATGATGCACCTAGAGTTACCTCGGATCTAGTTTTCCGCTGCAACAGATAGGAGGTTCTCGCTAGCTCAGGCCAGTACAAACCTTACATGTGAAGTTGTGCTATCTCTCCATTCATTCTTACTGATAGGTTTGGAGCCGATCCCTTGGCTCTGAGTTGACCTACTACAAAGCTCGAGGATTTCAAATAGCTCGTGGCCAAGTCCCTATCCCATGATGCACTTAGAGTTACCTCAGATTTAGTTTGCCGCCGCAATAGATCGGAGGTTCTCGCTAGCTCGGGCCAGTAAAAACCTTACTTTTCATTATATTTCATATATTGTTGATATTTTTACAAAAAATAGTTATGCTTTTACAGCTTTCTCTGTAGTTTCCCTTTCCCTGTGAGCCTTTTTTCATAGCTTAAAATTTGGCCTTGTTTTTCTTAGACGTATTTAAAGTTCTCGGTGCAAATTTGTTTAAACAGTGACTTTCTGTCGCTTTTTTTCTTAGAAATAGTTGGCATTTAATATTGTGTGCTTAGGTAGTAACCTTTTGTCACAGGATATAATTTTAGATAAGGTTACTTTTTGTGAAGTAGCAGCTATCTTTATTTCTATAGTCTGCTTAGTATAAATACTTGTGTGTGTTTTAATATTGTGTGCTTTGCAACAGTGCTTTCTGTCACAAATTTATATATATTACCTGTATTTGGATAAATATTTGTGTGTGTGTGACCTTAGCCTGTTTTTTCTAAGGGCTTTTTTGACAGTAGTTTGTTTGATAAGATGCGGCTGACCAAGATAAACATCCTAATTCAGGATTTAAAAAGTGCCCTAAATGTGGCCAAAAAATGTCCGTCACTGGTCATGTCAACTGTGTGTATTGTTTTGGAGCATTACACTTACAAGATAGCTGCTCCATATGCCATTCCTTTTCTTCTCGTGTTCTCCAAAAAAGAAAGAGGAAACTCATTGATAGGGGTTTATTGAAACCTTCTTTCCAGGAGGCTTTGAGTGACCAGGATGGATCTAGTAAGTTCTCAAAGTCTTCCAAGACTTCCATGGAATCTAAAAAGTCTGTGACATCGCCTCCACAGGTCTTGGAGCCAGTCCCTGGTTTTGGAACCGGTATCCGAAATTCCAAAATCTCCATTGTTACAGTTGGTACCACCGTCGATCCATTCATCTTGGTCTTCTGTTAGCCGTTCAGATTTGGATGTGGATCATGTGGTGCAGAAGCTTTTACAGGCACCGGCCTTTGCAAAATTATCTGCTCCGACCCAGGGGACTCTTATGCCAGCTACAACTCTCCCTCCTCTGAGCCATACCAGTCCTTTGGAACTGGAGGAGTCTGACTTGCTGATTGTAGCCTTCGGAGCCGACACCTGCTCCAGTGTTTTCGGCTCCATTCACATTGACGTCCTCTGCACCGATCGAGGACTCTAGGAGCCAGCACTGTCTGGTCGGGTCCGGGGAGGATAGTAGGATCGACATGTCTGTTACGACTCTGCCTCTCGGGGCTTCGGCTCGGATGAGCTCAGCTCCTATCTCAGGCTCGGAGCCCACTGTCCCGGTGCTGGGGGTATCGACTGTTTCCTCAGATCCATCGGTCCCATTGGTCCCTTCGCATCAGAACAGGGGTGCCTTCGAAGACATGAGGAGAGTTATGTCTCCAAAGACAGCCTCAACCTCAGGTCCGGCTTCTTCATTCCCCTAAAGTGCCTGTGTCTGCTTCTTCATCACAGATCCTGGCAAAGCGTAGAGACCCAGAGCCTCAGGAAGCCTCATTGGGTGGCCCATGCTCTTCCGAGACCTCCCAAGAAGCTCCCACTGATGAGGTCCCCAGGAAGAGTTTGTAAGAGGAAACATCTAGACTCCCCTCAGGAGTCCCTAACATCTGATACTGACTTGGATGACGGTCCCCTTCTGAGGATATCTCATTTGCTGAGATACTAGAAATCCTTAGGCAGAGGGGTGACTGGCAGTCCACAAACCCTACTGAAGACTAGTCTGTTCTCCTGAAGGCTTTTGGGTCTCAGCTCTTCACCTCTTGGGTGTCTCTGCCCTTTGATGAGCTTATGCAGCTGGTCTCACCAAGGGCGTGGGAGTCTCCGGACACCACGGAGCCTATCCCTAGGAGGCCTAATAAGTTTATATCTGCTCCCCAAGATAAATCTTTTTTGACCAAAGGTGTGCCATTTGATGCCATGGTAGTGGCGGCAGCCAAGAAAAAGGAAATGTCAGAAACGTCCTCTTCTATCCATCCTCCTAACAGACTCCAGGAGCCAACACTGTCTGGTCGGGTCCGGGAGGATAGTAGGATCGACAAGTCTGTTACGACTCTGCCTCTCGGGGCTTCGGCTCGGATGAGCTCGGCTCCTATCTCAGGCTCGGAGCCCACTGTTCTGGTGCTGGGGGTATCGACTGTTTCCTCAGATCCATCGGTCCCTTTGGTCCCTTCGCATCAGAACAGGGGTGCCTTAGAAGCCATGAGGACAGTTATGTCTCCAAAGACCGCCTCAACCTCAGGTCCGGCTTCTTCATTCCCCTAAAGTGCCTGTGTCTGCTTCTTCATCACAGATCCTGGCAAAGCGTAGAGACCCAGAGCCTCAGGAAGCCTCATTGGGTGGCCCATGCTCTTCTGAGACCTCCCAAGAAGCTCCCACTGATGAGGTCCCCAGGAAGAGTTTGTAAGAGGAAACATCTAGACTCCCCTCAGGAGTCCCTAACATCTGATACTGACTTGGATGAATCAGAAGGGTCCCCACGGTCCCCCTCTGAGGATATTTCATTTGCTGAGATACTAGAAATCCTTAGGCAGAGGAGTGACTGGCAGTCCACAAACCCTACTGAAGACTAGTCTGTTCTCCTGAAGGCTTTTGGGTCTCGGCTCTTCACCTCTTGGGTGTCTCTGCCCTTTGATGAGCTTATGCAGCTGGTCTCACCAAGGGCGTGGGAGTCTCCAGACACCACGGAGCCTATCCCTAGGAGGCCTAATAAGTTTATATCTGCTCCCCAAGGTAAATATTTTTTGACCAAAGGTGTGCCATTTGATGCCATGGTAGTGGCGGCAGCCAACAAAAAGGAAATGTCAGAAACGTCCTCTTCTATCCATCCTCCTAACAGACTCCAGGAGCCAACACTGTCTGGTCGGGTCCGGGAGGATAGTAGGATCGACAAGTCTGTTACAACTCTGCCTCTCGGGGCTTCGGCTCGGATGAGCTCGGCTCCTATCTCTAGATATGGAAAGCGCACTTTTAGTTCGGCTTTTGCACTCCATTCGCTCAATTACTTAACCCATTTCACGGGACTACAAAGAGATCTTAAAATGCTGGGAGATGCTCTTCAGGGTACAGTGGAGCTTCAGACAAAGTTGCTTCCCACCTTGCTACCCTCAATTTCATTGTTAACTCATTTGTGCACCCCATTTCTTATGCAGCTGAACGAGTAGGGCAATGGGTACAGGAATTGCTCTTAGGAGACACTCCTGGATGTGCTTGTGTTCCTTCACAGAGCCCTTCAACTCATCCTTTACGAATACCCCCTTTGAGGGCTCATCTCTTTTCAGGCTTAAAGTCAAGGAAACTTTGACCAGGTGTGAACAGGAAGGAAAGATTCTGTCTGCCATCAGAGTCCATTTTTCCACTCCTACTAGACCCTATCCCAAGGGTCAAAAGGGAGGAAAAATGTGATTCCAAAAAGCCCAAGGAGCCTTTCAGGACATACGTGGTGAACCCCCCTCCAGGGACAGAGGAGGAGGCAATAATGGAAGATGCTGCCCTCGCGGCAGAGAGGGCCCGCAAAACCAGGGTGACAGAGATCACTTTTTTGGGAAGCCCTACCAGCGCTCCTGAAAGGAGGCCCGACTGTCCTGCTCTGGAGGCGGTCAGGGGTTGCTTATCTTTGTAGCCAAATGTCTGGCTCAAAATAACAAATGACAGCTGGGTACAAAGTATAATTTCCAGAGGATACTTCATTCCGTTTGTCACACCCCCTCCACCAACAAGAAAAATCCTGAACGTTCCACTCAGTTACAGGGAACAAGCAACAGTAGAGGTCCAAATGTTGCTAAGAAAAAGAGTCATCCAACCAGTCCCAGACCACCAGACAGGATCCAGAACTTACTCAAGATTCTTTTTAGTCCCAAAAAAGGCAGGGGACTGGAGACCTTCGATACTTGTGCTCAATAGATCTCCAGGATGTGTACTACCACATAAAAATGGCCGGACCATCCAGGGATCATCTGTGCTTCCGGCTGGGAGCTAATCATTACCAGTTTCGAGCCCTGCCCTTTGGTCTCACTACAGTCTCCAGAGTGTTCACCAAATGTATGGCAGTGGTCACGGCTCACCTGAAACATTTAGGATTCCAGATGTTTCCGTACCTAGACGATTGGCTCCTCACCGCCACCACCAGGCATCAACTCATTCAAGCCAGGGACTCCACTCTGTCACTCTCCAGCCAGCTGGGCATTACAGTAAACTAAGAAAAATCTGCCTTGTAGCCATCGCAGCATACCGTTTTTATCAGAGCAGAACTGGACACCACCACCACCATGCTAAGACTTCCAGTAGAAAGAGTCTTACTACTCTATCAGCAGGTCCGCATTCTGATTTCCAAAAACAAGTCACCAGCATGTTAGGCAAGACGGCAGCTGCAATTCTGGCCATACTGCTGGGTCGTATGCACATGCGGATACTGCAATGGGCTGTTGTTCACTCAGTGGTCTTACAAAGGGCTTCCCATGTCTCACCTGATAATGATCACAAACTACTGCAAAAAGCATATTCAGTGGTAGTTGACCTCATTTCATGTCATGATGAGATGTCCCTTTGTTTTACCCCCACCAGCGGCCACAGTGACCACGGATGCTTCCCTGATAGGGTGGGGGGGGGCATTTTCATGGAAGAACAGCCCAAGGTCGATCAAGAGACACATATGCATATCAATGTCTTGGAGATGAGAGCAGTACTTTTGGCATTGCAGTACTTCCAGGACTCTCTTCCTCTGGGTAAAGTTGCGATTCAGACAGACATGTCAGTTGTCTGGTACTTGAACAAACAAGGAGGAACCAGGTCATATTCCCTTTGTCGTGAGGCCCTAAGAGCATGGCAGTGGGCTATATCTACCCAGCGCTTTCTGTTAGCAACACACATCCTGGGGAAATCCAACATGATAGCAGACAAGCTGAGCAGAGTAATTTTGTTGCCTCATGAGTGGTCCCTCAAGAAAGAAGTAGCGGACAGGATATTCCGCAAGTGGGGCCAGCCTTGCTGTGACCTTTTTGCCAGTCACATGAACGCGAAATGCAGAAGTTACTTTGCCCTGATTTCCCCCTCCGGGAGAAGCCCCAAGGGACGCACTTGTTCACGATTGGCCTCCGTGTCTCCTCTATGCATTTCCACCAATCCTGTTGATAACCAAGGTTCTATAGAAATCAAAAACTTTAGGAAGGACCATTATTCTAATAGCCCCTCATTGGCCTCATCAGATTTGGTTCCACTTCCTTCGACTTCATCTTTTGGAGGACCCTTGGATTCTGGACCCAGTTCCGGACTGTACTCATCTGGGGAACTTCATCCCTCTCTGCAGTCCCTGAAGCTGACAGCTTGGCTGCTTCATTTCCCATCATAGCCAGGTTCCATAACCTTTCCAATGAGACAAAGCAAATTCTCTTATCCTCTCATAAGTCCTCTACGAGGAAGCTATACCTTAGCAAATGGAAAAAAAATTCTATATGGGCTTCTAAAAACAGTATTGATCCTTACCAAGCCCCTATAGCTTCTATTTTACAGTTCTTGACCATGATTTCAACAAAGGAGTGGCAGCAGCAACTGTTTGAGTTCAACTTGCTGCCATTTCTAATTTTCATCTTGGATTCGAAGGATTGAATATTATGTCACACAAATTATCCAAAGCCTTTCTTAAAGGGACTTTTCATCTCGGACCACCTGTGAAATCTCCCTGTTCCCCATGGAATCTAAATTTTATCATTCCTCCATTTGAACCAGCCTCCTCATGTGACCTCAAATGTTTGTCATGGAAGACTATCTTTTTAGTGGCTATTACTTTTGCCTGCAGAGTGTCAGAACTTCAAGCCTTGTCCATTTAAACCTCCTTACTTGATTTTCCATGCTGACAGTCTCTCATTTCAAACAGACCCATCATTTTTGCCTAAGGTTTGCACTGAAACTAATCATAACCAAAGTATTGATTTGCCAGTTTTCTTCCCCAATCACTCCAACTATCTTGAATACATGCTGCATAAACTTGATGTTCACAGAGATTTTACTTAGAACAAAAGATTTTAGGAAATCAGAACAGATTTTTGTTTCCTTTTCAGACTTCAGGAAGGGTATGCCAGTGGCTAAAACAACTCTGTCTAAATGGTTATCTGATTGTATCACATTTGCTTATTCAGCTGCCAATATGCCTTTGCAACATAAAATTAAAGCTCACTCAACCAGAGCAATTTCTACATCCACTGCCTTTTCTGCTAGACTTCCTATTGATGACATTTGTGCAGCAGCCACTTGGTCAAGACCTCATACCTTTATCACTCATTACAAAGTTGACAGGGCCTCCTTTGGATCCACTGTCCTGAAAAATATACTCCTGTGAGCCACCCGAGATAGATGGTGCTTGGGATGTTACCCATCAGTAAGAATGAATGGCGAGATAGAACAACTTCACATAAAGAAGTTATGTACTTACCATAATGTTCCATGTGAGTTGTTCATCTCGCCTTCATTTTTGCGTACCTCCTTCCTACCCCTTCTGGGGTTTTCAGAAGACTGAGATGCTAGATCCTTCCTGGTCACTCAACCCTTCTATACTTTCTCTTATGGAGTTATAGAATGACGTATGGTATTATTCTATGCAGCAAACAAGATCTGAGGTAACTCTAGGTGCATCATGGGATAAGGACTTGGCCTCGAGCTATTTGAAATCCTCGAGCTTTGTAGTAGGCTGACTCGGAGCCAAGAGATCGGCTCTGAACCCATCAGTAAGAATGAGGGCGAGATGAATAACTCTCATGGAATGTTATGGTAAGTACATAACTTCTTTTTATCCGTAGATATGCAAATAAATTGATAACACTACATTTTCTGCATGGAAATATATCCACAGATATTTGTGTAACTTCACAAGACTTGGAAAAAAAATTATCACAGACGAAAGCATATAATGGAGATGTGATAGTTCAGAAAGATATTCTTGGGAGGATGTATTTTAGAAATGTACAGAGTTGCTTCATTACAAAAATTACCTAAACAGTATACCAAGTAATATAATTTGAAGATAATTTAATCACAGTATAGAGAGGTTTCTGCTGAGCTGGTATAAAATAACATGTACTAAAGAGGTGAAAGCCTTGCTATCTTTAAAGTTGATGGTCAGCCAAGATAACTACAAAATGAAAAAGTAAACTGTCAGTAAGAGTAGATTAGGGATTCAAAACTACTAGACATCAGAAACAGAACTCCCCCCAAAAAAAATAGGCTGTATGGGAGTCTGGAGTAGAAACTGAGCTTTAAGAGGAAGCTAGCACAGAACAAAGCACCTAAGATGTAAATCTGTTAATAAAGTAGACTGTAATACAGGGTATGAAGTTGCTGCAGCAATTATTAAGACATGATATAATGAAAATAAAACCATATGGTCACTAGCTAATGTCTTGATCCGTAATTGTATGGTAGATGGTTAACTTGCCTGTTCTGTTTTTTGTTTAAAGAGCAATGTTAAATAAAACTTGAGATAAAGACTAAATGGAATAATTGTGATGTACAAATTTACATACTTCACAATGATAAGTTACTGGAAATTAACTAACCTTATGTTAGACAATCAGTGGATTATATTTAATTAGTATTATAGAAACATAATTATAAAATGGTTATACCAGCAATCTGTACCAAAATAACAAGTGTACCATGCATGGGGATTGCATGGTATGTAAAGATAAAAATGTGGTAATCAGTAAGGTGTTGCTATAGATACATATGTGCTTATTAGGCTAATGACCACAAGGGCCTTTTTAAGCCTAGCCATGCACCCAAAATCTCTGACAAGTTCTGATGCTGTTGATAAGTGTAAGCAGGAGGTTGGGAGCTGAAACATTTACAAGCAGGGGTCTAGGAGATGAACATTTACAGGTTGCATGTGTCCATTAGAGACATAGTTGCCAAACCAGGGATGAATTTCCTGTTCCCCATCCAGTTGTCCAAGTTGCACTTGAATTGGGTTAGAAAGGAACTCTGCCTCACATGGATGGGGAAGCCTGTTCCATAGACAGGGTAGTCTCTGGGATACATACTTGTCTGTCCAGCAGGTTCTGTTTAAATCACAGGCAACATTTAAGTCTTTAGAATAGGTAGTTCTGGTGCTGTTTGTTTTGTGGGTATGCAGGACATCCATCAGAGTAGAGTCTGACAATGCCCTGTATGCCAGGCATAGATCTGTCCTCAAAAGCCTGTAGGAAGAAAAAGGGTATACATTCCTGGAGACGAGGGATAATGCTTTCACTCTGCAGTCTTGGCTGGTTCATAAGGGAGGTGTAACGTCATGAATCAGGATGTTAAATCTGGCTATTAGCTAGCTGATGGCAACCTATTGGTAAGGATATAACATTTTTTTCTGCAATTTTTTAATATTCCAGAATCTATAGTTTATGATTGTATAATGGTAACCTCACTTGTACTTGCTGTAGAAGTTTTGTTTTCTTTTTTAAAACACTTTTATTGGGTTATCACTTGTGACATCGTCAAACTTACATTTATATAAAAGTAATCAAACAGTATTAACAAGTTCATATTTACAAACATTATATGTCACATATATTGTTCTATATAATATAATAAAAACAGCCTTATATAAATGGTTCATTTCCTCCCTTCTTTTAAATCTCATTCCTCCTCTAAAACATTTTTTTGCATGTATTTTCCCACATTTTCCATTTTTTAATTTATTCCTACCCTTTTCTAAAGATCCTACTTCCTGTTTGTTTACCTCTGTTACAATATTTACTACTTCAAGTGTAGTTGGTTTAGCCTTTGTTATCCAGTTTCTAGTAACTACTTTGTCAGCCATGAGAATTAAATTTAATAAGACCTTACTATGTCTAGTCAATTGAGATCCTGTGTCCCAGCTGAAAAAATAAATTTCCTTAGTGACACCCATTTGTTCACCCAGTATTTCTGACAAAGTACTCTGTAGAGAATTGTTAAAGTCTGCTAACTCATTACACTCCCAGAACATATGTTCCCAGTTACTTCACTCTTCCCTATCACACCTCCAACATTTGCCATCTACTTGAGAAAAATTTCTTTGGAGTCTACATGGGGTATAAAAATACCTGTGCAAACACTTCCAAGCAAAAATCATAAACCTTCTAGAATCTGTTGCATGAGTGTGAGTCATGGCTATGTCCTCCCATTGTATATATGTCCTCCCATTGTACCCTTGTAAATTACATACCTAGTCTCTCTTCCCAGTCTATTTAACCTCCACTGTTTGATTCTTATAGTTATTGTGCAATGTTTTATATGCCCTACTACTTATCCTTTTTTAACAACAGCTTTTTTCTACATTCAGATAAAAACTGTACCACTACAGATCTTTCACTTAGGATTCCTCTATCCCTTTCTTTTTATCTATAGTCTATCAGTCCCAGGTAGGGAACACCTGTATGGCTGCTCTACCTTTTCATAGGCTGCAAAGATTAAGATCACAGCTTCAAGTGATAGTCTCTCATGACAAAGTCCTGACACGCTTAGTCTTACGACTCCTGGGGTCAATGGCTGCAGCAATCACTCCCCTTGGTAAGATACCACATGAGGCTGCTCCAGTGGCTCCTGGCATCACACTGGTCTCTATTAACACACCCAATGTCTTACCTAATCAATATAACCAACCAGTGCGAGCAGGATCTAATTTGGTGGAAGAAGTCAGAACAGTAATCATGGAGTCACCCTTTCAACCCCACTCAGCCCAAGGCTATAGTGACCACGGATGCATGCCTGATGGGGTGGGGGGCATTTTTAGGGAAAGACTGTCCAAGGCACTTGGTCACCCTCAGAGGCCAATTTACATATCAACATCCTGGAACTGAGGGACGTGCTTCTAGCATTGCAGGCATTTCAATCAACCCTCCCTAAAGGGACAATTGCTGTCCAGTCAGACAACATCTTAGTGGTCTGGTACATCAACAAGCAGGGAGGAACCAGATCCTACCCTTTATGTCGGGAAGCCTAAGAGTGCAGCAGTGAGCGATGGCATCCAACTGCTTTGTGATAGAAATGCACATTTTGGGGAATTCCTAAGTGATTGTGGACAAACTGAGCAGATTCATCCTCCTGCCTCATGGTGGTCTCTCAATCCCAGTGTAGTGATGAAGATTTTTCTTTGCTGGGGTCAGCCTTGCTGTGACCTTTTTGCATCTCCCATAAATCAGAAGTGCAGCAGCTACTTTGCCCTGACCTCCCCTCAGGGGAGTCCCTGAGAGATGCTCTTCTACACGATTGGCCTCCGGGACTGCTTTACGCCTTTCCCCCTGATCCCCCAGTATTTGAAGAAAGCTCAATGGTTGAGAAGCAAAGTGATCCTCATTGCATCTTATTGGCCCCTTCAAGTCTGGTTCCCCTTTTTCTGGCCTCACCTGGTTCACCGTCCGTGGACACTGGACCCAACCCCAGACCTGCTGTGTCTCATCCACAGGGGTTAGTCCATCCCAGCTTACACAGTCTCAAGCTGACTGCTTGGTACCTCCACTTCCAGTAATTGTCAGGCAGAATACTCCATCTTTCCCAGTACAGAGAATTCTTCTGGCTTCCTATAAACATCCACCAGAAAACTTTATCTTAGTAAATGGAGCACATTTGTGATTTGGTCTCTTGCAAAAAGAATTGACCCCTTTACATCCTCGATTGATAAGGTATTAGAATATTTGTCAACTATTTTCCAATCAGGAGCCTCAGCTTCTGCTGTTAAGAGTTCACTTAGCTGCTATTTCAAATTTCCGTAATGGTTTTGATGATCTTTCCTTAATCTCTCATTGCCTTCCTGAAAGGCATTATGCATTTGAAACCACCCTTTAAAGAACCCATTGAACCTTGGAATTTAACATTAGTTTGCAAAGTTTAACTCATCAGCCCTTTGAGCCAGCAGCCACCTGTGATATCAAATTCTTATCTTGGAAGATCCTTTTCCTGGTGGCCATCACGTCAGCCAGGAGAATAGCAAAATTACAGGCTTTGTGTGTGAAACGTCCATATATTATTTTTCGCAGAGAGAGAGTATCACTTAGGACAAACCCCTTTCCTTCCTATGGTTATATCGGACTCAAATATTAATCAAGCTATAGACTTACCAGTTTTCTTCCCAAACTTCTCAAACAAGGGAGAATAGTGTTTATATTTGTTGGGTGTACAGACAATTAAGTTTTTACTTGAATAGAACAAACTTGTTTAGAAAATCAGGAAAATTGTTTTTGTCCTACTCTGACACTCGACTGGGCAAACCAGTTTCCAGAGTTACCTTATCAAAATGGTTGAGAGATTGCATCACTTTTATTTACGACTAAAATAAACTGAACCTAACTACCAAGCAGGGCCGATCTTAGCTGAAACGGCGCCATAGGCAAAGTACTGCTGTGGTGCCCCTTGAGCCCCACCCACACTGTACTTATTTGAGTCACACCCACATATGGGTCACTCCCACCAAAGGCACTCCATTTTTCAATTTTTATTTTAAATGCATGAAAAATTATACTGTAACAAATACCTTGTAGTGTAGTTAAACTGCAAGTGCAGTCTGAGGGCTACTTATGGACATTTGTCAACATCTGTGTTTTATGCAGAGGTAAGTCTGTTATTACTCACATGGAGGGTTGTAGCCTCAAATGACCCTGTTTTGCACAAAAAAATCCTGGCTCTGCACCTCCTGTTACTTCTGTTAAGTTGGAAAAAAGTACCATTTTTGACATGCATGGTCTATTTTAGGCAAAAGCCATAACACCCACGAATAAACCTACAGGTAAACTTAAGTGCAGGTTTCAGTATCTTGGATTGAGTGATAGAGTAATAAAGATAAAAATACAAGTTTAATAAATTATTGACATTGTGAAAAACAATTGAACAGTTCATTTTCAGTTGTAACATTGGATAAACTATTTATTAATATTGACTAAAAAATAATTCAACAGTTCATTGTCAGGTGTGACATTGGCTTTAATGCAAAAATATGAGGTTAAAAAGGGAGACAACCTAGAAACTCAAAAGTATGCAAAGCAAAAATTAAAAAATGCAAAACCTGGGCAAAAAATAAAGCAGCAACAAAATTGATGAAAGTAATAAAAGCATCTATTAAAAAGGCATGGATTGAGGTTTGATCCTGTAGCCTGCAGATCTTGCCTCACATGTTAGTATTTTACATGGGAGAATTAGATTTTTTTGATTATATAATATAAAAATGTACATGATATAGCAAAAAATTTTGACTGAGTAAGGGATAAAGGGCTCCTAACTGGTGTAATCTTTGTCAACCTAATAACTTAATACAAATGACAGCAACAGCTTCTGTGAGAAATCTTCTGCATCTTAGCACAAGCTCCTAGAAAAAAAACAGTGGGAGATAAAATGGAGAGGCAGGGAGAGAAACCCAGGAGGCTATGCATATATATAGTAAGATTGAAAAAGTACAGCAGAGGACAGAAAAGATGAGTAGTTATGGAGGAAATGGTGATGTGGTGGAGGCCAGGAAAAAGTACAGATAATGATCACTTTAGAGATGAAGAATAGTCTTCAAATTAGGAATATCACTAGCTAACACAGTAAAATATGTATCTGGCTGGTCTCATACACCTTGACTATTAAAGTTAAAAGAAATTAAGACAGTGCTCTTGTGTACTCCAGAAATGCTGCTCAACTATGCTTTCACCACCTGGTTCATTTCCCATAACCTAAATGACACACTTGAAATTCTCATTCAGTGCCAAAATCTTTGCATCTACCTTGACCCTTTACTTAACATCCAAAGTCATAATCAGATCACAAAAGTTAAACTCCCTTCTGAACCAGAAACATTTCCCACTTCCTCTGTCCCACAACTAGGGCTCCATTTCTCCCCTCAGTGGAATACTGACTGTCACTTATCACATCTGCCTCAAAAAATAAATAGCATCCATATATTCCACCTGTAATATTATTCACAGGTTCATTATTTTTCCAAACAGGGAACATAATTTTCCAACATTAACAAAAGTCAATGGCTGCCCATAACACACAGAACAACACTAGGAACCTTGATACTCAAGCTTATTATGGAGACAAGCTTCCCTTTCTCACTCAAAAATTATCAGAAAGAGACGTACCTCCACACAGTCTCAGATCCCTCTCTCAGTTCATTCCAAACCTGCATACTCCACTTGCCAGCTTTAAATGCACAATGCACCCCCTGTCAATTAAATAACATAAGAGTGAAGCACACTGAGGCAGCGTGGTAATCTCTCCATTTGTGTGTTGCACACCTTAATGAAAACCTATACATATTTATCAAATAATAAACTACTTCAGTAATACAAAACAAGGAACATCCAACGGGTGCAGTGGTACAAACAAATTCACTTTTCTTCAAAAATCTCTCTGGAAAGGGTCACACGCTACACAGAATAATAATTAAAAAAACACACACACACCCCATACTAGGAGGTGAAGAGAGATACCCTCACTTTTCTACACTAAGTTGCCCACCAAAAAATGTCAGGTTTTGAGCAACTCAGTACCTTCTCTTCAAGGTACATCCGTGACCTTACTGTATTCTTAAAACAGATTCTGCTGCCAATACAGCTACTACTGACATACAGTATCAAAACAAGTGGAATATAAACCAAGGCACATAGAATTTTTAAAAAGGTGCAAACTTCAAAATACACTGCACAGCATTTTAATAAAAAAACAAACCGGCAAGGCACCTCCTGCACACTCTACACTACATATAATCAAATGTTACTATTACTTACAACGACTCAACATCACTAATAACCATTAAGAGAACAAATGGCCCACAAACTTCAAAAAAGTGCCCATAAAATACAAATTACACCAAAAAATAACTAATTTGAAATTCCTGACCCTAACTGATGAAAATTAACATTTTACTTACCAATATATATGCTCGTAAAAACTGCTTTACAAGAAAACAATAGAAGCAGACTTGAGACAGTTATGGACAACAACATGGCAATATTCACACTACTTGTATTTCAGAGGGTTTGCTAAATTAAGTCATAAAATTCATAACATGGTACAGAAAGACCCACAACAGGTATGGGAAAATTTTAACAGTTAATCTCACAACTGCATAATGAAGTCATCTCACAGATCGTCACTGAAGCCTCATCTGTACAATGATGAAATTTCAGATCTCCCATTTAAAGATTACCAAAACTAGAAGAGAGCTCAATGCCTGTAAACTTACTGCTGTGGTAAAACATTAACAGTGTGTTTTTAAAGTGTGGTCATTAATTTTAAACTAAGAAAAAGAAAAACAGTAACTTCAATGGCACTGCTCCTGAATATTCCTTTTACACCTCTTTTATGTTTAAGATGACACCATAACAGTGAAAAAAAACAGTACTGCCAGACTACAAATATCAGTAGAAGGGATGGGGGTGATGCAAAAGACAAGCACCTCAATGCCAACAGTCATCTTGTAATCAGTCTCAATGGGAAGGCACAGGGTGACCATGCATCTCTGCAAAGGCTACAATGCTCAACACATAGTTTGGGAAGAGGGGGTAACAGGAGAACAGTCCCAACTCCAATCAGCCAATTTGAACACCTGCAAAGTGTCAGTTCACAAACCTTCAAACATGTCCCACAACACCAGGGAAAACTGAACATTTGGCATATGTAACTTTAAGTCCCCCCTTTCCCTGAGCTGTATTACAATTTCTGTAAGCTGTGGTAAAGCCGGCAAGTAGTACTAGAAAACTACCAGTTTCCTTCATATAAACTTCTAATTGCAGTAAAGCTTTTGTTCTCCAAACTCTCCACAATAAACAGCAACTATTACTTGTACTGGAGCTTGCATATGCAAACACACAAGCAAGAACTACACTGCCTCAATAGCATAGCTGTATAAGAGCCATCACACATTAATAGTTCTAATATATTAAAGTGTTTATTATATTAATATATTTCTGGCTTTATTCCACAGCTGATTGACAGCCACAGTTGCAATCAATATGGAGAGTGAAAGCACAAAAGGCTAGGTTAAACAAGGACCAGTACAAACAGATGGGTAGGCATTTGGGGTTAACTACAGGATAACACGAGCAGAGTCTACCAGTGCAAGTAACGTTCAACACAAAAACTGTACGACGGAAATTCAAGTGGTACCAAAATCTTGCAAGCAGTAGTAATGAAATTAAAATAAGCATAAAGGAAACTGACCATTTTTATTAAAAATATTGACTGTATACTAAAAAAACACATAAACCTACATGTTACCCTTTTCATGTTCACCATCGTTTATACAGGGGCGGGTCATAATTACTACAATAATAAACGCTCATGGAAAAAAAAACGCAGGTGGTGCTACAAGTTAATTATGCCAACATTTCATACAATCGGAAAGTTAAAGGCCCTTAACAATGTTGCTTACGAATATACACTGTACTATTCAATATTATTTTGCTTGAACTGTTTTTCTCAGTGTTTTAGTCATTGTGTCTATTGTATGATGTGGTTGTCTATTATATTGTGATTACACACTGTAGATAGAATGTTGCTGAAAGAGGGGGCAATTAGTCCAGTCCACCTACCTGTAAAATAAAATAAAAAACCTGTAAAATTAATGAAATAAAACGGAACACACTATTTACAGCAAAGTAACAAGAGTCGATGACCTACAAGGATGGGGGGATGGGCAAACTCCCTAATATCTTACTACCTTTTCTCCCAAAATTTATTAACACTCAACATAAATGTGAAATATACAGCAACTGAACTTACTCGTTTATGTCATCAAAATACCTACCTTAAAAGTGGTCAGGTAAGTCGCAAAATAAGGCCATTGATTAAAAGAATGGATACTTGCCCCTCAGGAACAACAGTATTCTTTTTTACCATGATTTAAATAAGGTCGTCACTGGAGCAAAACCACGCCATTATGCCTGTATCCCGTAAATGTTTATGCTCAACAAGAGCAGCCACTCAAATAGATGCAGGAGGAGGGAGGGAATAGAAGAACACAGTAAGGGGCCGTTCTATGTGCTGGGGTGGATGATTCCTGCTTTTAATTACGGAAGTGGGGGAGGGCGCAATGCTACAGCTGAAAAGTGGAGAGAAGTAAAGTTTAACTCACTTCATTTGCGCCCTTTATGACGCCGACCTTTACGGCGCCCTAGGCGGTTGTCTAGTTCGCCTATGCCTAAGGCCGGCCCTGCTACCAAGGTCAAGGCTCATTCTACCAGATCAGTCTGCACTATAGTGGCCTTTCATTCTAGAGCCTCTGTTAATGACATTTGTGCAGCGGCCACTTGGGCTACTCCGCATACCTTTCTCACTCATTATAAATTGGAAATGGTCTCCAGGGGAAGAGCATCCTTTAGCTCTGTGGTGCTCAAGAATATCCTTCCATAGGACATCCTGGGACATAAAGTAGCTAGGGACTCTGCCCCAACAGTCAAGAATAAATGAAGATTGACAACATCTTACCATAACGTTCCATCTGTGTTGTCGATCTTCATTGATTCTTGACATCCCACCCTCCAAAGACTCCTGGAGGTTCGGAACTAGTCCTGACTTAGTAGTAGGGCAGTTGCTCAGACAAAGCTTCCCCATGTTATTTCTATGGGAAAAACTCTTATCTGAAGGGAAGGAAAGAGAGCCAGTATGGGTAGCCTTAGCTTGAGACTTTTTTGGCTGGTACGAGCTTGATACAACAGTCAAGAATGAGTGAAGATTGACAACACAGATGGAATGTTGGGGTAAGAACATAATATCTTTTTTTTCACATTAAGCCAAGGACATTAATACATACATTCACTTATGCAAAAATAAGAGAAAACATCTCAACTGTACATTTAATGTAATCAGTGCCCTTTTACACCCCAACCCCACCCCAGCATCCCAAGATTGCAACGTATAAACTTAAACTTGCTTTTTGTCCAGCATTTCTTCTCTTTTTACACCATAATGCTTATATATTTTTTCCATTAAATTTTTAAAGCGTTTTAAATAAGTCTATAATCACAGTATAAATTTAGAAAATCATAACCATTATATAAGAAACAAATAAATTATATATGGAGCCCATAACAAAAGTTAGCATTTCACTGAACTATTAAAACTTTTCTAATTTCTAAGTTTTTGCCAAGATAAATGTTGATGTATGATATATGATGTTCTGCTATAAATCGTTTGTAGTTCTTTATTGCATACATTTTTGCAAGGTAGATAAAATCAGTAAAAGAGAGGATATTTTTTTATTTTTCCAATTCATTGTAATAACTTTCTTAGCAAACAAAAAAAAAAACTTTAACAGACTGGACTTAGCTCTGAACTTTGTACAGAAAAGTAAACTGTTAGACAAACCTGAAGAAATGGACTGATCCTCACTAGTTTAAAAAAAAAACAAACAACTAAAAATGGATGGACTTTTAAAGAAAATAATAGTAATGCCTCTGTTTCTTAAAACTAAAATAAAAAACTACTTGTTTACTTTAATGTCTTTATCACATACAATAATCACTGAAAGGAGTCACCAAGCACGCCTACTTTTTAAGATACTGCTGACTAGAAAGAATTGCAAATATGTTTCAGAAATATGTTTCTTCTCTGAAGTACAGGCTAACATAGAAGGTCTTTGGCTAACAAAGTTCGCAGATTACTGCAAACTAGGAGCCATCTAAACTCCTAATGATGTGGACATCCTACAAAAGGGTCTCACTGAGACAGATGCCTGGTGTCAAAGCCATGGTCTCAAGCTCAATGCCAAAAAGTGCATTGTCATCCCTTTTGGTAAAAACTATGTACCCATGATCTACCACATTGGCGGTAGTCTACTTAACACCGAAAGTGAGATAAGAGACCTTGGGACACAGATGGGCAGTAGTCTCTCCTTTGATAATCACATTGCCACAGTAGTCAGGAAATCCTTCTACGTGGCACACCTCATCACAAAAGGTTTCTCAGTCATTGTTCCCCTCTACTCATCACTCATTAGACCCATTATAGAGTACAATGCCCCTTTTTGGTATGTACCTCGCAAGAAATCTACAACAACTGGAAAGGCCACAGAAATAACTCACAAAGAGGATTACCAGCCTCAAACAGATGTCTTACACAGACTGTCTCAAAAAGCTCCAGCTTTACTCTGTCGCATATCGCCTACTCAGAGGCGATCTCTGCCTAACATACAAAGCTATGTCAAACCCAGAGCTGTTGGACATGCTCCACGTAAAGAATTCCCAATCCCTCTGAGCTACACGCTCTAGGGACCTAAACCTTGTCACCACAATAAACAGAAAATGCTGGAGGGATAGATTCCTGTCCGAGAGACTTCCCATACTCTGGAACAAACTACTTATCTGTATCAGACAAAGCTCCTCATTAGCACTCTTCAAGAAGAATCTTGATAATTGGATGGGAGATAGGAAATTCACCCCGGGGGTCATTTCTGTGCCTCTGCTTGACAGGGGTACAGGAAAATAATTTTCTTGGTTGGCAAAAGCCGGGTTACCATTTGGCTAGGCTTATATAGACCCTAGGGCCAATAGCCTAGTACCTACCTATGAACCTATATAACATGCGGTTTATATCCTAAAATGTTTTATACAAGCACTGTTAAGAACAATTGTCCTTTTAGTGTCCTTTTAAATATTAATGGCATAATGTGGAGTACATGCTTTACAGTCTATCCACAAGTTTAACAAAGTCAGCAGAAATCCAATCCTTCTTTGCCACTTTTTCCTTGCAAAGCCAAATTTAAAAAATGTGATTGATGCTTTATAATCTCACATTTATTCACTAATTTCCATGTAGCCGGTCTTCTTGTTCATCTCGCCTCCCAGCACTAGACACAATTCATGTCGAAGGTACTCCGAATTCTTCTAGCCAACTCCTGTGCTTTTTTTCTGTCTACCTAGTATTTTCCTTTGGAAGACTGGAAAAGGTTTCTCTGGAAAAGTCTCTCTGTGAGCTTTATTGTCAGAAGAATGAGAAGCAGTCCCCTTTTGTGTGATGGCTTACTTTTTGTTAGA